>NW_006399820.1:1699929-1703194 GCF_000299155.1 Elephantulus edwardii | reverse complement strand
AGAGGGACATCATGTTTGGGAGAGTGGAGGGACGGTGCAGGAGAGGAAGACCCTCGATGAGATGAATCGATTCTGTGAGTGGAGTGGTGGGAATGAGTGTGTTTGGGACGGCGAGGTTGGCAAAGGATAGAACGGCATTTAAGGCTCTTGTGCATAGGGTCACTATGAGTCACAAGCGACTCGATGGCACATAACAACAACAACCATACTCATGAGCCTTCTACCACTTGGTGTCAGCATTATCCTCTTCCTCCTCTTCAGCTTCCAGTTTACTCTTAGTTGCCTCTGCATTCTCATAGTCATTTTCTTCCTCTCTGTTTTGTCCTCTTTGTTGGCCCCATCATCAACTTCCTGTTTTCCACTAGCAGGTGCATCTCTTCTATTCCCTATAACCTCTTTCTCCTATAAGTCCTTAGTTATGATCACTTCATCATGGCTCCTGGATTTGTTCTGGATGAGTCCCTATTACATTTGTTAGTCCACTAGGGCAAGGTAAAAGAAACTGATTCAAGTTAATCTATTTCCTACTTGTCTCCAGTATTATGTCTGATGACTCTTTGGTATAATAGAATGAAAGAAAGCAAAACTAGGGAAAATATCCAGGGAAAAAAAAGACAGAGAGTGAGATACTAGAGTTGTTTTGAAGTTAAAAAATGCTGATGACAGGAAAATAGAGGAGAGACCCTTCACAGGAAGGAAATAACTCTCATCATTTATTTACATGCAGAGAGAGGGGTTTTTATTTAACTTATGTGTGATTTCATTTAAGCATAGTTTGAAATTCCTAAGTATTGTGTTTTTCTAAAGCCAAACAAATGAATATGATTTTTTAATAGAAACTGGTAGAAAGAATAACAGATCACTCCTGTGATTATTGTGAGTATGGCACAATGAGAAAGGATTTAGGGAGATGAGGAAAATCAACATTAGTTTTATGCTGGTGTGGTATTTTGAAGCAAAATTTTGTCATAAAAAAGAAAAAAAAAGACACCACAACAAGATAAAGGTAAGCAACCCAATTGCAAAATGGGTGCAGGATATGAACAGACACTTCACCAAAGAAGACATTCAGATGGTGAACAACTACCTGAAGAAATGTTCAAAATCCCTATCTCTAAGAGAGATGCAAATCAAAACAACTATGAGATATCCTCTCACCCCAGTAAGAATAGCAAAATTTAAAAGAACAGCAGATAACAAATGCTGGTATGATGGTTAACTTAATACATACTCTACATAAATTCTAGAGTCCAAGTATAAAAGTCTTACTCTTTCAACTGGGTGTATTCCTGGATGGCATTTTAAAAAGTCAGATATGTGACTTCTTTTCAATCTTTCATTAACATTTTTCCCCCTGCAAGTGTATGATAAAAGTCAATGTTACGTCTCACTGAATGAATGGAATAAATCAGAAACTGCCCATTATTATATTTGATCTTTGCTATTTTGTAATGATAGTATTTTTACCTAGAATTATATGGTTTAAAATCCTCATTACTGGTCTTTGTCTTCTTTTCTCATTTGCAGCTCGAGTTAACATTCAGCTACTTGGAAATTCACGGTGTCACCTGCAGCAAGCCAGCTCAGGTCAGTGAGAACAACAGGAACCTGTTTATGGCCGTGCAATTACAGTCTTTTTTAATTTCTGAAACAGTGAAGGGCCTTTCATTTTGGTTTTACTATTTAAAGCTTCACTGAGACAGGATAGGAAAACAAGATTAGGAGAAAATCAGTTTCGGAGAGTGAATAGTGGCTCTGCAGGTGAGGGTTGGGAATTGGTTTTGATAAGGAAAACACATTCTCCATAACTTGGCGAGAACTAATTAGCTTGTAGAGAGACTAACATCATATATTTGGTAGAATTGTGAGAGATTTTCATATACCAGATTTAACACTTAAACTTTTGTAACTTCTTGTGTGATATCATATAGTACCTTTCTGGGAATAAATGGATTAAGAATTGTCTTATATTATTAAAATTATTTTTTTAAAGATAGCCTTATTGAAAGATAAATGATATACAGTAATCTAAAATATATTATGTGATACATTTTGTCATATGTATTTATCCCTAAAATCATTACCTTAGTGAACCTACTGAATATATTTATTGCCCACATTTCCTCAAAAGCTCTCATTCCAATTAATTATTCTTTTTTTAACATCTGTGTACTATTTTTATTGATATTGATAGTTTGAGTCATTGCCCTTACAACCCCCATATAAATCTGTTTAGAGGTTTATCTGTTTAATTTATTGTCTAAAAGACTTTCTGGTTTAATTATCTTGACTTTATGTTTTCTGTTTTATTACTTCTTATTCTTTACTATTTTCTTTCTTTTACCTATGGTTTAGTTTTTAAAAGCACATGATTATAAAAAAGATTGTGAGAGTGTGTGTATGTGAACAGATGTGTTGATAACCTTCATGCAAGAAATTGTCACTTTATGTTGACTATGACTATATACAAATCCTTGGAATTCTTCCACAGTTCATCTGAGTGCAGTGCTTTACATTGTGTATTTATCATTCTGCAGAAACTGGAGTTTGGGAGGAAAAGTCATAGCACCATATGCTTGCCCAAATGGTCAGACATATGCAAGAGTGAATGATCACTCATGAATAATTATATAACCAGAGCTTTTTTGATGTTCCCAATACAGGAGTTTTTCTGTTATGATTTGGAGGTGAGATTATGGGGACTAATTCTATAACCATACCTCACCAATGAAACACTAATGCAAATGTTATTTTCAATCTATAATTTGACTGTGGAATTTCATTTTGCATAAAGATGTTGAACAACCAGATCCGTTTTCATATATATATTCTGGAATTGGTGTTGTTGCACATTGGATATAATCTTATTTCCTTTAATATGCCTGCCACTTGGAGAAAATGGGTATACGGCAATCCTGTGGAACTAGTCTGCAAATAGTGACACAATTTCTTTATAGCATTACTTCACTATAATCTTATCCCATGACATGGACCTTGAGGATGAAATTATGGTGAAGCAATGATACCATTTCCACACAGGGACTGCAGTTCAAAGGTGGTAATATCACAGGCGAAACTACATGGTATTAAAACTTGCTTGTAGACTATTCTTTTAGACTATTCTCTCCCCCATAGACTTCAATGCCGTAAACATATTTCATCAAGTTTTTCTCAGTCTTACCCCCACCCCAATGCCAGCCTCATTCTACAACAGTGGCACCATACAGCATTTGTCCCTTTGTGACTGAGATACCTCACTCAGCAT
>NW_006399820.1:1644891-1699347 GCF_000299155.1 Elephantulus edwardii | reverse complement strand
TTCTCCCACATAACCACACACAGACTACTCTTTAATTGTTGGCTATTTCATGGATGGTATTGGGAAACCACTCATGGAAATATTCAAGAACAGAAAAGCCTTTTCTAGACCTGTTAACAGTGGTTGAATAAAAAGTAGTATAAAAGACTGTTTCACTATGAAAGAGGAGGTGGGATAAGAGAGAAATGTGAATCCTAAAATAAGGTAATGATAATATTAATAGACAGAAGAGTATTTTTATCTCTAATTAGTTTTTCAGTGTGTGTTGGAGGTGGTGGAATAGATATTGCTAGGTGTCTGAAGAAAAAGGGATGTCTTTGTTTCTCTTTTACTGGAATTGTGTTAGTCTGCTTCTGTACTGTGTTACAATTTTTACATTCTGCAGAGTGAGCGGGAAATAATGCAGGCCTGTTTGTATTGTAAGGTTGCATTTGTAAGCTCTTAATTCTTCTCTCACCTGTCACCTTCTTCTTCCTTGTCACTCTTTTCAGTTCTGTGCAATTAAGAGTGATTAGGTGTTAAGATTAAGTGGAATTAAAATAAGCTAATTACTAATTATTAGCACCCAAACTGTGAGCTGAATAGATTACTAGATGCTTAGAATGTAGAGATACCCTGTAGTGAAAAAAAATATAATTATCCACTGTGGGGTAATTGGGAGTAGGGGTGCAGAATGCAGATACTACAATAACCTCTCAAAATATCTAGCTTTTTAGAACATGCATTGGCACAGATATGTGCACATCTAAACATGTACCTTACTGCACAAGGAAGCTTCTGGGTTAAGTTTCAGACATTTCAATGAGCTACCCTAATATTGCTCAAAATTACCTTCAGGGTCTGTAATGCCTGCTGTCCCTGTATATGGATGAAGGGATGGATTTTAGTCATATCCTTTCCATTTGCCACCTTCTAAAAGTTTCCTAGAGAATTTTAAAGATGATACCATTAATTTCATGAGGAACTCTTTACCAAGTGAAATATTTTGGTTATTAAATCTCACCCCTGTGGCTTAACCTTCAGCCAAACAATAGATAAGCCTGTGAGGTAAATAGTAGCACCGAGGAGATACACACTCATTTAGAATGATCAGCCATTGCCTCAAACTCACTGCTGTAAGGTTGGAACTTACATAGAGCTGACCCTGCATTGGGTTTCCAAGGCTCTACATTTTATGGGAGAAGATTGCCTGCCTTTTTCAAGATCAGAAGGGTAGCATTTGCCCTGGGGCTAGCTCTGGTGACATAATAGCTTTTGAGATGTACCAAAGTTAACCGAAAGGATTTGCATCTCCCATGGTTTGAATCAATCAAATCCTCAGGAGAAAAGATAGGCAGCCTTTTCCTATTGTGATTTATAGCCTTAGAAACCTACTGTGCATCATAATCAACTTGATGGCAGTAAGTTTTTGAAAGTGCAGAAGGCAGGAAGTGATGAAGGCAGGAAAAAATAGGATGGAAGGATTGATGAAAACCAGAATGGCAGGGATGAAGTGGGAAGAGTGGAGTTACATTGTATTATCATTAATGTCATAAAACAGCATTTATGTGAATGGTTGAATGGAACCTTTATGAACTTGCACCAAAATCACAAGAAAACAAAAAGAAAAGACTTTATTTTTAAGTTCTTCAAGTTGTCTGTATATCCATTGTTCATTTACAATCCTGTCCAACTCAATCTCTTAATAGCTGTTGATTTTGAATTTGTTAATTAACCTTTTTGTGCCTCAATTTCCATATTAGTAAGATGATCATAGTCGCAGAATGATGTCAGTTTGAGGTCTCTCTGATTACTTGCTATGCATCTGAGACCTAGACAAAGAATAAGGATGACAGAAAAAAGAATTGATTCCTTTGAGGCTGTGCTGTTGGAGAGGGCCACTGAACATCGCATGGACGACCAAGAGAACAGATATGTTTTGGAGAGGGTGCAGCTGGAGTGCTCTTTGGAGGCAAGAATGATGAGGTTTCACCTCACATACTTGGGGCGTGTTGGTAGGAGGGGCTATTCTTTGGAGAAGGACATGATGCTGGGAAGAGTGGAGGGTTGGCGAAGGAGAGGAAGATTCTCAACGAGGTGGATTAGCAGAGTGACAGCTACAATGGGCTCTTGTGTGCCAGAAAGTGTGGGTATGGTGCAGGATAGAACAGGGTTCTGATCTTTTGTTCATAGGGTCGCTAAGAGTCATAATCTACCTGACGACACCTAACAACAATAACAAACAATAACAACCTTGAGAATTCTCAGTTCTAATTCTCTCAGACTTAGAATAGAGCCTGGCATATAATATAAGGAATAATGAATTGCTACACATTGTTGGTAGCTCAGTGGTACCAAAATGCTGGGGACCAGAATTCCGTTTCAGCCAACGTACCTTATACCCAGTACGCACTCCTGACAGAAAACCAGAGGCTTTGGTGTTGCAGTGATGGTGAACAGGTTTCAGCAGAACTTGCCTAAGACAAATGAGGAATAAAAAAGCTTTGATGGGCTACTTTAGAAATCCCCAGTGAAACTCTTCAGATCACAACAGTGTGATCCCCAGCTGCTCATGGGCATGACACAAGACTGCACAACATTTTGTTTTGTGTGTATTGAGTAACCATGAGTGAGGTCAACTTGGTAGCAACTGACAAGAACACTGTTATAGCTATTATTATTGTTGTTATGTGCCGTGGAGTTGACTGCAACTCATAGTAATCCTATGTACAATAGCATGATCTCTGCCCTGTCCTGACCCCATCTCTTTACCTCCAACACCAATCCCCACTACCTCAATTACTGTGTTAATCCATTTATCCAGAGTCTTCCTCTCCTGTGCTCTCTCTCCACCCTTCTAAGCATAATGTTCTTCTCCAAGTACTGTTCCCTCCTGGACATGCCCAAAGTATGTGAGACAAAGTTTCAAAATCCTTGCCTCCAAGAAGCAACTTGGTTTCACCCTCTCCAGGCAAGATCTGTTATATTAATGATTATATTATTTTCTGGTTGCCCACAATTGTGCTAGCTGAGAGGGATGACCAAAGACTGTTTACAGACTATTCTAGACGAAATAAATTGTCCATTAGATAAGTGTATTTTACTGTGGCTGTAAGCTTAGAGAAATCCAGGGATTTTTCTTTGTTCTCATACAGAGAGCTTACTAATTGGCACCTAGGTAGTGTTTATTAACTACTTCAGTGTCGTTCTCCATAGGGACTTATGAAGAAGAACCATTTTTAGTGATTAAAATCACAGAATGTTTTTCTTTAGTATCATAATTTTGATGATAAATGACATTGTTTTTATTTTAACAGGCATTTTGAAAAACATAAACTATTTCTTTTTTCTCCTCTCCCTCCCCCCATGTCACGTGGTTAAGACGTTCTATTGCTAGCCAAGAGTCAGTTTAAACTCAAATCCTAATCCTTGAAACAAAGACGTGGCAGCATGCTTCTCTAAAGGTTTGCACCTTGGAAATACTGTGGACAATTCTACTCTGTCCTATAGGGTCCCTGTGTTTTTGGAATTAACTTGATGATAGTGGGTTAATTTATTTACCTTAAATTTGGCCAATTTTAGGGTATCTAAAGCAAGTTTGTTATTCCAGCTGGTTAATTGTGTTTTAAGTGTAGTGATATTTTAATATAAATTATGTGTCATTATGAAGTGTAAATGCATCAAGTAGTTTCAATACAAAGATAATCTAAAGGGATAGTATCCTGCATGTGCCAAAATAAATAGTATAATTTATTTAAGTGGTTGAAATGATTTATTTTTATTTGAAATTTATAATAATCCTTCTTTTTCCCCACCTCCACTTGATTTATACTTATTTATAGGACCAACTAGGAGACTCTAGTAGAAGGAATTGTGCTGCCAACCCAAAGGTAGGCAGTTCAAATCCACCAGCTACTCCATAGGACAAAGATGAACAATCTTCTCCCACGTGATTTACTGCCTCTGAAAACCTACTAGAGGGTCAGTTATGGGTTAGTTCCAACTTGATAGTACATAACAACACAGAACTAATTGCAAGTCTCAAGTCTCAACTTTTTAGGGTGTGTTCTGCACATTTCAGCAATTAAATGTAGCATTGCATCCTTTCCTATTACTTTGAAACACAGTATTAAATTTTTTATTTTTTTAATCTTATTTATTTTGCAGTCAGGGAATTATATTCATTTTTAAAATTTATTTTAATCTTATATTGGTTTGCATATGAAATTTGTATACATTGTGTTTCTAAAAAAACAAGGTAATAGTGGGCAAAGATTAATGGTGATGAATTTTCTTAGACACAGTGTATAGGAATGATCTATGAAACAGAATGAATGAAGGGATATGTGAAACACAATGTATATAAATGAAACATTTTATTACTTTATTCCTTTGGTATAAGTCTTTTCCAAGTAGTCCCTCTCAAGGAGATGAATTCATATTAGCATTTGAATTTATTTTGCTACTAGTGTACACTTTTTGAAAATGAATTTTTTTTATTGTGGTGTGATCAATATAAAGCAGATATGTGCCATGACATTATTTAATTTCATCATGTTTTTCTTGATCATCACTATTCTTTTCCAGATTTTTCTATCACTAGTAACAGGAACTATGTGTCCTTTTTTTCAGAAGAAGTCTCTTATTTGAAATGCATTCACGATTTTCTTCCTCCTTCCTCCCTCCTTGCTAGATTTATACTTATTTATCGGACTAACTAGGGATCTCTGGTGGCCTATTGGTAAAGAATGCCACTGCTAACCCAAAGGTGGATAGTTTGAATCCGTCAGCTGCTCCATAGAGCAAGATGAGCAGTCTCTTTCCTTAAGATTTTCTTGCTTTTAAACCATGTTTAAAAGAAAAGGAGGGCAAACAACCAAAAAGGTAATAATTAGATTGCCCTTAGTCCTCCCTAATGGGAATATTAGTATTTTTCCCAGATAACAGAGGGAGGTGAAGAACTTTGTAACACTACACCTCTGTACTGTATCTTGGGTAAAGGGAGAAGTTTTATAAAAAATTGTGATAAATTTTAACAGTAGGTAGATTTCTATCCATCATTTTGACCCTTACATCCACATGCTTTAGTTCCTGGATATTTATTTGTTGTTGTTGTTGTTTAAATCGCCTTATTCCCTAAGGAATCTTGGTGTCATATTATGTAATTGGGTAATAGTATTGGGTTGCTGACAGAGTGATAGGTAGCTTGATTTCCACCATCCACTCCATGTAAAAATGAGCAGTCTTCTCCTGTAAAGAGTTACAGACTCAGCAACATTATGGATGGTTGCTATGAGCAGGAACTGCTTGGATGATTCTTTCTCTTTGCTGTTGAGTTAGAACCTACCCACAGCTGACCCTTCAGCAGATTTTCAAGAGGCTGTAAACTGTAGGGGAGGAGATTGCTCATCTTCTTTTCCCTGGGAGCAGCTGGTGGATTTGAACCCCTGGAGAAGTACTGTGTTTGGGTTAGCAGCACATCTCCTACTAGTGCTCCCTGATTGTGGCAGTGGTTTGAGATTGGATAGGTCCTTCCTCTACCCAATTATTTGAGCCTTAAACTAAGAGCAGTGCTTTGTCATTGCTAAGTGCTGCCAGGCTGGTTGCTGACTAATGGTGACTTCATGTACACTGGAATCAATTTTGTGCCATCACAATAGACGATAGACTGTGGATCAGATCCTAGTGATTTGTAGAGTTTCCACCTGCTGGTTTCCGGAAGTAGATTTCCAGGCTTTTCTTTCTAGCCTCCCTTACTCTGGAACCTCCACAAAAACCTCTTCTGCATCCTAGCAACATGTAAGCTATGACTAACACACAGATGGAAGCTGTAAAATAAGATGTTTGTTGTTGTTGCTATTACAAGCTGATGAGTCAGCTGACTCCTAGGAAGCCTGTGAACAACATATCTGAACCAGCTCTCTCCTGTTCCATCCTCACCAACTCCATATACTTGAGCCCATTGTTACAAGTCACCCTGCCAATCCATACTGTTGAAGGTCTTCCTCTACTGTGCTAACCCTTCGTCTTTCCAAATATGATGCCATTTTCCAAGGACTGGCCACTTTATGCCCAAGTATGTGAGGCCAAGCTTCACCCTGTTTGTTTCCGAAGAGCACCGTGGTTGCATTTGTTCCAAGACTAATTTGCTTGTTCTTTTGGTAATCCATGGGGATATTTAGTACTAGTTGCTGCTGTGTGGCCTGGAGTTGGAACTAAACCATAGCTGCCCCACCAGTGGGTTTTCAGAGACAGTTAATTACGCAGGAGATTTTCCATCCTTCTTCTGCAGAGCAGCTGGTGGATTCAAACCATGTGCTTTTGGGATTGCAACCCACCTTCTTACCACTAGATCACCAGAGCTAAAAGTACTGGTGGGAAATTGAACTCAAGTGTCCTATTATTGTAGGTGCCAGGGAAGGGAGACAGTTCTGTTGTCCCCAAGAGTAATATTTTAAGGAATGCTTATTTTAAAATGCTGGCATTAGGGAGCTCTGGTGGCCTAGTGGCCAGAAGCTGCACTGAAATCCCAGAGGTACACGGTTTGAATCCACCAGATGCTCTGCTGGAGGAGAGGCTGTTTCTTCTACCAGTTAGATCCGATTTGACAGTACACACACACACACACACACACACACACACGATAATTTTTTTTAAAAAAAATACTAGCATTACATTAATTTTCAACTATTTGACTATGTAGATTATAATATAAAAATTTAAGGTTTTAGTCTCATTATTCAGAAGTATTCATCCTGGTTCTTGCAGATGGTTGTGGAAACTGAGAAGTGCAGCATCTCCATGAAGATGGCATCATCAGAGGACGTGATGGAAGTGCTGGCTCATATTGGTACCTGCCTCCGCAAGATATTTCCTGGCCTTTCTCCAGTGTGAGTTCCCCCGGGGAAGGCTGAGAAGAGAAAACTTGTCCTTCTCAAAATGGCAAAGAAGAAATGTATTTGCTTTCCTCTTTTCCTCTTCACCTAGTTCATTCTTTCTGTTCTTCTCTTAGAAGGAGGATATCATTCAAGCCATTGCATTTTATATCTGGGGTTTTCCTTAGGGCTGTACCATTTTCTTTGCTTTCAAGAGCTAGAGTGTTGGAGGATTTTGCAATCTTTTTCACCACTAGTCACACAACTAAAACAGAATCCTTTTCTTTTTTTTTCCTTTCTTTTCTTCCAGAAAATTTACCTTAATGTGAATTTTACTCCTAGCTGTTAGGAGAATTTCAGGGCTGAACACTTTGTAAAAAAAACAACATTAGGTTTAGTATTAATAAAGAATAAGACATCTTTATGCTTCTAACTTCCCCTCCTTCCCATTTTTTTTTCCTTTTCAGTAAGAGGAAGCTTAATATCATATAAATTCACCTCTTTTATACCTTCCTCTTATTTTTCTGAAATGTACATTAGGAATACTATGTAGCAACTTTTGTCTCTACATGCCCTCATTATTGTTTTGGGTATTTTTAATCAAGATTATAGGCTTAGCTAACAGAGTTTATGACTAAAGACTGTGTGGGTTGTCAGAAAGAGGAATTATATTGGCTGTGGTGAAATGGCAGAGAGCTCTTATTAAAAAAATCAAACAAAAAACCCCAACAAATACCTTCCTAAGAAAATAAAAAAAAAACAAAAACCCCTTAGTCAAAATAGCTTCTTTATGGAAGGAGAGTGTATGTGTATATTCCACCCTTGATCTTTGGCACCCTGAGGGAGTAGACTGGGAGGCCAGGCAACTGTAGGCATGTGTAGGATGGTTAACATGTGCCTCATTGGAGATGAGAAGGGGACTTGAGGGGCTTTTGCCCTTCATGAAATGTGTCTCTACAATATTCTAGTTATAGAATAAGAGACAGACCAGTGGGGAAACTCAACCTTGGTGTCTTTTAGTAACTGAAAATGGCTCAGTTGAATTCAGAATTCTTGCAATCTCCTTGTTTTAGGACCCCTGCTTAATTCTCCTATAGCTCTTCATTTGGTTTTTTCCCTTTTAAAAAATAATTGTAAAATTCTTAATTGAATGAAGAAAGTATACAATTTACATTCTAGCATTCACACACAATTTGCTTTACATTAATTAAAACTGGTTAATATAATTAATTATGTATTGCCTTTCCCTTCACTTGGCTTATCTTTATTAATTTTTGCACCCCTTTACCTCTTATCTCTTCCCTGCTAACAAAGATTCTGTGTGTAAACCTTTTCTTAGCTTTTTATATGAGTTACTGCAGTTGTCCTTTTGTGGCTGACTTAATTTGTTCTAGAGTCTTCCTTTTGTTCATTATTTAATGAATTCTTGTCTTCTCTTTTTGTTGGTTAGTTTCTCAGTGTTACATAATATTCCATCATCTGAGCATACAGTTTCTTTAGCTGTGATTGACTCTCTTCTTATCACTACACACAGGTGCAGTCACCACATGGAGGGAGTAGCTTTTGTTTTCTAGGTGTTAATGTAGTAAGCCCTCTTTGTGAAATGTATAGGGGACCTCATACTCCTTTGAGAAGCAGAGTAGTTAAGGATAGAGGGCGCTAAGCGCCCCCTAGCTTCATTTGAGTGGAGAGCTCTCCCGCATCTCCTCATCTCCAGATGAGGCATCTTGGGCACACATTTACTCTGGTCTGAAGTCATGCACACTCCCATGTAGGACAGACATGGTCTGCTAGAGCTGGTAGAACGCAGAGAGGAGTGAGCCACTAAGTGACAATGGGGAAATAGAAGTCAAATGATCTTAGGAATTCTTTCCACATCATCCTTAGAGGCACCAGAGATCTATGAAGGAGTAATCATGAGTTTGCAATAACAACAATTCATTTTCCATAAATTGTAGTTTACTAATGCCACTTTGTACTTCTGATTCCTTATCATGTCCTCCCTTTCATTTCAAATTAACACTGAGGAAATGAGAAAATTATTAGGCACAACCTTATTTAGCAAGGGCTTATAATACCCTAAACTTTAAAAAACCTTAGAGGTAGAATTTAGATTTAGAATCCCTTTTTTCTTTTCTTTCTTTTTTTTTTAAATGCAGCTTTACCTATTTAAGATTGTAGGAAGATTATTTTGGGGAATTAACAGTTTTAGTCTAGAGACTTCAATGACTTGAATGGAATTGATATTTTTTAATTTCTCTTTTCCACTTAACTCCTGGTTAAAATGTTTAGGTACAGTGTTACAAAAAAAACAAAATAAAGCATAAGCTCACTGCTGTTGAGTCTATTCCAACTCACAAAGAGACCTTAAAAGACAGAAGAGATCTGTCCTGGAGGGTTTCCAAAGCTTTGATCTTTATGGAAGCAGACTGGCACATCTTATTCCCAAAGAGTGGCGGGTGGTTTAAACAGCTCATCTTTGGTTTGTAGCCGAGCACTTCAACCACTGTACCGCTAAAGTTCCTTTGACATAAATATTCCTATGGTTCTTTTCACATAAATATACAAGTTTATGTCAGTGCTATACCAGTTAATCATTGGTATGTTTAGAGAGGCAGTTACTAGGTTTGAGCAGGCTTCTGCCTCTGTGATTTCTACCTCACCTTAACCTTCATTTCCATTCTCCCACCACTTCCACATAAGGTGTCCTGATATACTTCATACTCCATATTCAGACTTGCTGCCATAGAGGTGGTTCTCATTCATAGTGACTTTCCAGCAGGTTTCTGAGGTTGTAAATCACAATAGGAGGAGCAGGCTCATCTTTCTTGAAGCTGCTGATAGATTCCAATCAGCAGAAATGCTAGGCCTTTTCATTAGCTGCACAACTTACTACAGACTACATCACCAAAACTCACTACCCCACACTCAGTTTGTTCCAAATAGAGCTCTTCCTTCCCCTCTACCCCTTCAAAGTTGCCCATGTCCTGTGTATTAATGAATGACCTCAGTATTCACAATCTTCCACCTTTCAAAGCTGGACCACCTTCATTTCTTATTCTCTGTTTTCACATCAGAGAGCTCTTGTGGCCTACTGAGTAAGGAGTTGCCCTGCCAACCCAAAGACAGGTGGTTCAAAGGCACCAGCTGCTCCAAGGTAGAAAGATGAAGAAGCTTCCCCCATGCAATTTATAGCCTCTGAAAACATGCTGGAAGGTTAGCTATTAGTTGCTTCCAGTTTGACGGCAGTGAGTTGTTCTTGTTAAGTTTATTCTAACATTCAAGAACTGGGGGCACAGTGAGTTAAGTGTTGAGCTACTAACTAAAAGATTGGTGGTTTGAATCCACCAGTTGTTTCTCAAGAAAAAGACAAGGCAACCTCCTCCTATGATGATTTTACAGCCTCAGAAACCTGATAGGGCAGTTCTTCTCTTTTTTGTGCCATTACTGTGAGCTGGAATTGACTTAATAATAATTTTATTGTTGTTATTAGGTATTGTTGAATTCACTGTGATTCATAGCGACCTTATAAAAAACACAAACAAAACTGAACCGCAATCAGTCTCCACTATACTCAAGCCAATTGTTTCCCTCCTCGCTGCCCCCTTTTTATTAAAAATCTGTAACACTCCTCCAAGAAAGAAGGACCACAATGAGGCCTCTCCAAGGTCGGGAGTAGATCTCGTCTCTCTCTCTCTCCCTATTAAGAAAGTCACACATGTTAAAGCATGTGTGATTTTGCAGAGCTGGGAGAATCAGGCCAATTGTTGCAGTCACTATGTCAGTCCATCTCATTGAGATTCTTTCTGACTTTCCACCTTTCAGGGTATGTTATCTTTTCCTAAGGACTGGCCCCTTAGGAGATGAAATGACACCATTTTTATAGGTGAGATGAAATTTCACCATTCTTGCCTCTAAAGAGACTAATTTGGCTTGGATATACTTTTTTTCCCCCCAAGACAGATTTGTTTGGTATATTTGACAATTCTTTACCAAGATCACAATCCAAAGGCATCAGTTATTATTTGATCTTCGCTATTCATTTTCAAGTTTGCATATGCCTATAAAACAATTGAAAACACTGTGACTTGGGCCAAGTGCGCTTTAGTCTTTCATCTGACATCCTTACTCTTTAGCACTTGACAGCAGATTTTCCCAGTGGAACACATCTTTTGAGAGGTTTTGGAGGTTCTAGTAGGAGAGTGCAGCTACTCGTATGCCCTTGACCGAAGGATGGTCTTCCTTCTATCAGGGATGGTCATCTTCTTCAACCAAATGCACAGCTTCAGGAGGGACACACATGGATCAGTGAGGGAGAAAGAGGACACTCGCCTGGCCAGCCAGATCAGCTGAACCAACCCTGGCGAGCAGTGGAGTGGCAGATGTGGCAGCCAGATTGCCGTCACATCTGCAATACATCTTTTGATGTCTTAGTTGTTGCTACTTACTGTGTGTGTTGGTGGTAGATCTGTTGTTGTTATAGGTGTCATCAAATTGAATATGACTCATATCAACCCTGTGAACAACAGACCTGAACCCTGTTCTATCCTGTGTGATCTTCTCATAATCTCTGATACACTTGTGTCCATTGCTGCAATCACTGTGTTGGTCAGTCTTGTTGGGAAACTTCCTCTCTCTTCCTGACCCTCTACCTTTTCGAACAGCATGTCACTTTCTAAGGAATAGCCTCTTCTAGCCCAAGTATGAGAGAGGAAGCTTGATATTCTGGCTGCACTTTTTCCAGATCTAAGTAAAATGAAATAATTGGCAACTTTAGTCTTTTGTCCATCTGTCATAATGTTACCTGTTGGCCCAGATATGAGTATTGTCTGCTTTTAGTCAAGATCCATCTGATACCAGCAATGGTAAGTTTGATTCTATGTCTTCTTCTGAACACAGTTTGAATTTATGGCAGTTCTCTATTGGTGTACACTGATCTAGCTCTTTTTAAATTATCTTCAGCAAGATTTTATTATGTGTGATATTAATGATATTGTTCTATAACATCCATTTTTTAAATTTATTTTTTTAAATGGGCACAAATATGGATTTCTTCTAGCATAGACTAATGAGCACATGCAGGGCTGCATCTGTTTACTGAAACATCTGAACTGATATTTCGTCTGTTACTGGAGAATTGTTTTCTCAGTCACCTTCTATGCATCAGAGAGCTGGATAATGAATAAGGATGATAGAAGAATTATTGGTGCCTTTGAGTTGTGGTGCTAGAGAGACAAAAGAACAGCTATATCTTAGAAAAAGTGCAGTCTGAGTGCTCTGTAGAGACAAAGATGGCAAAGCTTTGTCTTTCAAACTCTGGACTTGTAGCTAGGTTAGGGTATTCCTTGGAAAGAGACACCGCACTTGAAAAGATGAAGGGTCAGTGAAGAGGAGGGAGTGGGGAGTGATGACCCCCCTAGGGAAGGAACCCCCCCTCCCCAACAAGATAGCTTGACATTTTGACTTCATTAGTGGGCTCTGTTGTATTAGAGATGTTGTGAACAGCACAGGACAGCAAAAGGTTCAGGTCAGCTATTCATTGTACGGTTACCATTATAAGCTGTACTTGACTCAGTGGCACCTAACAACAACAGACAACAACAGTGCCTTGGATGCAGTTTGGATTTCTTCTTGAAATATCATTGATTCTTCTTGATCATTCCTGAAATGTTTCAGCGTTGATAAGTTCTTTTAGTACAGTGACTGTGTATGTTCCTTTCATCTTCCTTTGATGCTTCTTGCATCATTCAATATTTTACCATTTGAATCCTTAAGTATTGCTATTGAGATTTAGATTTATTCTTCAGTTCTTTCATCCTGAAAAATATGGAGTTTGTTCTTTAGATTTTCTTTTTTTTAATAATTTTTATTTATTTATTCATTCATTCATTATTTTTATGTGTGTACCATCAAATTGGATCTGACTGGTACAGGAGGCGATTGTTCCTCCTTCTTCAGCAGAGCATCTGGTGGATTTGAACCGTGCATCTCTGGGATTGCAGTGCAGTTTCCTACCACTAGGCCACCAGAGCTCGCCTCTTTTAGATTTTCTAACTCCAGGTTTTTGCATATGTCATTAGAATACTCGGCTTATTTTCTTGAGCACCTCTTTCTTTATAATTTCTTTTTTTCACTTTAGCTTATCTTAGAATTAAAGCAATTTTCACAGCTTCCTATGAGATTATTTTGGCCTTCTTTCTTTTCTGGGGTGTTTGTTGTTGTTTTTTAATGACCTTTTACTTTCTTCAGGTACAATGTCTCCAACTTACCTGGTTTTCATTTTCTAGTTCAGTGCTTTAAATCTTTTCTTTAGATTGTCATAAATTCAAGTGGGATTTCGTTATCCTTGGTTTTTTTTTATTTTATTTTTTAATTTTAGTGTTTCCAGTCATTCATTGTTTCACTTTTCTTTCTGCCCACCTCCTCCCCCCAAATCATTCTTCTCCTTGAAAAGAAAAAGAAAAACTCTTTCATTCTTATGCAAACCCTCCCCTCAAGTTCACTCCACTGTGCAGCCTTCACTCTAGACTTCTGTAATGACAAGACTACCCATTCATATATCACTTTTAAACAGATCTCTCCCTCCTCTGTTTCAATGTAACACACATCATTCCTTTCCTCCTTTTCTGTCTTCCCTCAACCATGATGTCAGTCCTGTTTTACAACAGTGGCCCTATGCAATAATTGTCCTTTTGTGGCTGAGATATTTCACTCAGCATAATGTCCTCCAGGGTCATCCATTTTTTGTAATATTTCATGAATTCCCTGTTTTTCAATGCAGCATAGTATTCCATTGTGTGAATATACCAGAGCTTCTTTATCCATTCGTTTGTTGATGGATACTTGGATTGTTTCCAGCTCTTTGCTATTGCAAACAAAGCTGCAATAAACATGGGTGTTCATATATCTGCTTGGGTGGTGGTGATAGTTTCTTTAGGGTAAATTCCCAGCAGTGGAATTGCTGGGTCAAATGATATTTCTATTTGCAACTTTTTGAGAAAGTGCCATACTGCCTTCCATAGTGGTTGCACCATTTTACACTCCCACCACCAGTAAATAAGGGTTCCAGTTTCTCCACAACCTTGCCAGCATTTGATGTTTGCAGTTATGTTAAATTTTGCTATTCTTACTGGGGTGAGATGAAATCTAATCGTTGTTTGGCTCTCCTGGAATTGCTTCCATTTTCTTCTGTGTTACTTTGACCTTGCATACGAGCATTGATGATCTCTTCCAACCAGCCTTTCTTTGACTACTGATACTGAGCTTTTCCACTCTCTCTTTCCATAGATATAGTTGATTAGATTCCTGTTTATCCCATTTCTGTAGGTCCATGTTTATAGTCCCCATTTATGCTCTTTAACATTTGTGATGAGTAAGTCACTGGTCATACAAAAGTGTCTCCTGTTATTTCTGTTCTAATTTTTCTACCAGTGAGGTCATACTTTCTGCCTACCACTCCTACTTCCTTATTTCTACATTTTGCATTCTAAATTTTGATTGCATGTTTTATCAATTTTAGACTGCAGAAATTAGTGGAAATTTTTAATCTTGTCATGTTTGGTTTGAGTTGAGAACACATAGAATGTAAAAGTAAATATTTGGTTATTTTACTAGAAATTATAAGTTTGTTATTGTTGTTATGTGCCATTGAGTTGCTTGTAACTCATAGTGATCCTGTCTACAACAGCTCTGATTCCTGCTTGATTATCCTGAGCTAACCTTATTGTCTCTGACACACCTACCACCATTACCCCCAGTCACTGAGTCAGTCCATCTCATTGAGGGTCTTTCTCTCTTGTGCTGTCCCTCCACCTTTCCAAGCATGATGTCTAAGGGCTGATTCATCCTTGCAACATGCCCAGGGTATGTTAGTTGAAGCTTCAAAAGCCTTGCCTGCAGGGAGCAACCTGATTTCACCCTCTCCAGGGTGAACCTATTAAATCTAGAATTTTCATGACTTGCTTTTGTCATTTGCTCTATCAAATATAATGCTTAGGGTGATCATGGAGGATCTGGAACCGTCTCCAGTTTCCTTGTTCACTCACCCCTAGTGGGAACTAATGCACAGGTAAATGGCTAATGACTAAATAACTGGAATTGGGAGGATAGGAAGAAAAACTGAGGACCAGGGCAGCATTCAAATTAAATGATCAGCTTTTGAATAATTTTAGTGTGGCTGTATAGGAATGAAACCATTCTTCTAAAAATCTAAGTTTCTGGGTTTTTTGTGAAGATAATTCTGAAAAATACACTCAACATCAGTATCAAATATATGACACTAGTATGATAAAACTATAAAAGAAAATCAGTTCTCTTCCAATGGAGAAAATACATATGGTGAGGGAGGATAAATAACTAAAATGTGCCATAGAGTATTTTTTTCTTTTCCTCTTCACCACAGATCTGTGTTAGGATGTCTATCTTTTCTCTTTCTTCTTTCTTTGTAAAAGAATATTTCCAGCTCAGATGAAGTAAAAAGATCCACTGCTATTATGTTGATTCTTACTCATGGTGACCTTAGATTATGGAGCACACCTACTTACAGGATTTCTGAGCTCCCCAAATCTTTATAGAACCATTCACCTCATCTTTCTCTTGCTGAACAATTGATGGGTTCAAACTGCTGACCTTTTCCTCAGGATCCTAATGCTTACAGCTTAATGCTTAACCTGGGAGCTCTGGTGGCTTATTGGCAAGAAGCTGGGAGCTCTGGTGGCTTATTGGCAAGAAGCTGCACTGCAAACCCAGAGGCATGCAGTTTGAGGCCACCAGCTGCTTAGTGGGCAAAAGATGGGCAATCTCCTCCCTTGCAATTAACTGTCTTTGAAAACCCACTAGAGTGTCAGCTATGGGTTGGTTCTGACTCTATGGTATACAACAACAACAACAATTAGTCCTCAGTGACACAAGGCCTCTTTTCATTAAATTGTTATTCTAGCTGTTGTGTACCATTGAGTCTGAACCAACCCAGAATTGACCTTCCAGCTGGTTTTCAGAGGCAGCAAATCATATGGGAGGAGATTGCTCATTTTTCTCCTGCAAAGCAGCTGGTGTATTCAAATACTGTATCTTTGTGTTGACATTGTAGTTCCTTCCCACTAAGCCACCAGAGCTCCTACATTAAATAAGGAATGTTTAATATATAGGAAAAAATTAAAGAATTAAGAAAAAAGTTGAAATTAAATGTAAAGATCACCTAAGCCCATTGCTTTCAATTCCCCCCTTAACATTCTTATCTGTGCTCTGTAATTACTATTATTGGTGATGTCACCTCTAAGATAATAATAAGGGGAGAATGAGAAATATATTTTTAGCCTAAGTGTTGTTTAATCTGTTTTCACAAAGTTGTCTGCAATAGCAATTCCTTTAGGGAGCTGCTTTGTGTCATGGCCTTTATCTTTTCTAATTTCCAGAGCTTTTGCTGTTCTCCAAAACAGAATTAATTTCTTTCACAATAAATTAAATCATTAAAACATACTAGAATGAATTTAGCAAATACTTAACTAAAAATATTTCCTTAGGCATGCATAATTGAATGTTATCTTTTTTTCCTTATAGAAATTTATAAAATTATCTTTGGTGATGCAAAATCTTAATAGACTTGCTGCTGACAGGTTGGTAGCTCAGTTTTACCCAGTAATTTGTCAGAGAAATTCCTGGACGTGTACTTTTGAAAATTTAGGCATTGAAGCCCTACAAAGCACCTTTCTGTTCTGATGCATGCCCTTACCTTGAGTCAGAGTAAGCTCTGTCCAGAGTTTATAATCCAAAGGTAGTGTAAGAATATTCTACAGGTACTCTAGAAGAGGATGAAACTTCACACCCCCTCAATATTAGAGAAGGAAAAGACCTGTCTAACTCGGGAGTGAGGCAATAATGGTTATTTTATTTATATTGTCTTTTGGGAGAGGACTTTTTGCTCAGGGAGATAAACTGGGGAAAGATTTGTAGTCAAATAGCAAAAGCAGTGAGACTAGAAGCTGAAGAAGAAGGGCTTGTGGAGGGTCAGCTTATCTTCAGGAATAGCAGCCAACCTAACCAAGTTGGAATAGTAGAGACTGTCCGTAGAATGAGATTAAGGTGAAGATCCATGATGGAGAATCTTCAAGGAAAAACTCAAATATAGGAAATAAGGACTTAATGAAGAATTTCAAATAAAATAATATCTTGGAATAAAATGTAGCTACATTTAATAAAGAATAAGTCCTACAGGACTTCTTTTTGAAGTGAAATAGAAAGAGCCTGGACAGGGAATGGGAGATACAGCAATAACTGATGCTTTATGATGAAAATGGGCTTTGGAACTAGATTACCTAGTCCTGGGTTCGTTTCTCAGTGCCTCAGTGTCCTCATCTGTAAAATGGAAATAATGATATTGTCATTTGAGGAAGAAGATTAAATTAAGTCATCTTGGCTGAAAGCAGAGAGTACCAGAGGAATGTATGTCTGTTTTTCATTGACTATGCAAAGACATTTGACTGTGTGGATCCCAACAAACTGTGGCTGACTCTGAGAAGAATGGGAATCCCAGAACATTTGATTGTACTTATGCAAAACCTATATGTGGACCAGGAGATAGTCATCAGAACAGAGCAAGGAAACATTGCATGGTTCAAAATTGGGAAGCGTGTGTATCAAGGATGTGTCCTATCTCTATATCTTTTCAATCTATATGCAAAACAGATTATTCAGGAGACTGGGATTTATGAGGAGAAGTGTGGCATCAGCAATCTGTTATACAGATTACACAACCCTACTTGCTGAAACCGAGGATAACCTGAAGCACTTGCTGCAGAAGGTCAAGGACTGCAGCCTTCAATATGGATTGAAGTTCTATATCAAGAAAACAAAGATTCTCACCACTGGGCTGATTGGCAGCATCATGAAGAGATTAAGATTATTGACAGATTCAGTTTGCTTGGCTCTACAATCAACACTCTTGGTACCAACAGCGAAAAATTAAAAGATGAATTGCATTGGGGAAATCTGCTGTTACAGACATCTCCAAAGTACTGAGGAGCAATGATGTTAGCCTGGAGACGAAGGTGCACCTGATACAGGCGATGGTCTTTGTAATTACTTGCTATGCATCAGAGAGCTGGACAATGACAAGAGGTAATAGAAGAGTTGATGCCTTTGAGCTGTGGTGCTGGAGGAGAGTATTAAATATACCATGGACTGCTAGGAGAACAAACAAATTCATCCTGAAAGGATGAAGCCAGGCTGCTCCTTGGAGGCAAGGACTCTGAAGCTTCATCTGCATATTTTGGACATGTTGCAAGGCAGGATCAGTCCTTGGAGAGGGATGTCATGCTTGGGAGTGTGGAGGGACAGTGCAGGAGAAGAAGACCCTTGATGAGATATATTAATTCAATCAGTAGGGTAATGGGGGTAAGTGTGTTGGAGACAATAATATTGACAAGGGAGCAGGGTTTAGTGTTTTTGTACATTGGGTTGCTATGAGTATCAGGTGACTTGATGGCCCATAACAACAACAACAACAACAAACTGCTTTAGTATACATTAGCTGGATAAGCTATTGCAGTCAGTCTTACAAATTAATTAATTAGAAAGAAGGCCTTTACTCTTCAAAAGGAAATAAGTGAAGACCTTGAGACATTTCTTTCACGTTAACTATGGTTTAAAATTATTGCCTATAAAGGAAGCCTACTATTGTAATTTCTATTCAATATTGTATTGGAAATACTTACTGAGACAATACAAAAAGAAAAGGAAATAAAAGGCATCCAAATCAGTAAAGAGATGGTTATACTGTCACTGTGTGCAAATGATATGATAGTGTATACAGAAAACTCCAAGGACTCAACAAAAAATCTGTTAGAGCTTATAGAACAATTTATTAGAGTGGCAGGATATAAGATGAATATCCAAAAATCAGTGAGATTCCTTTACAATAATAATGAGAACTCAGAGAAGGAAACCAAAAAAGCAATACTATTTACTGTAGCCAACCACAAATTGAGATACTTGGGAGGGAATCTAACTAGAGACACAAAAGACCTGTATGAAAACTACAGAATATTTTTACAAGACACAACAAAAGACCTAAATAAATGGAAAAAATATGCCCTGTTCATGGATAGGAAGACTCAATATTGTAAAATGACAATTCTTCAAAAGTAGTGTACCTGTTCAATGCAATCCCCATACAGATACCAAATTTATTTTTCAAGGAGATCGAAGGGAAATTGTCAAGTTTATTTGGAGAGGAAAGAGACCTCAAATAGGCAAAGCACTTCAGAAAAACAAAAATGAAGTGGGAGGCATATCACTCCCTGACCTACACACACAGCAGTAGTAATAACCGAAACAGCTTGAGAACACAGAAATAGATCTAGCTTTCTATGGTCAATTGATGTTCAACAAGGAAATAAAATCTACCAAATGAGAAAATTATAACCTCTTCAACAAATGGTGCTGGAAAAACTGGACTGCTACCTAACAGCATTATTCACCATCACAAGAACATGAAAACAGCCCATATGTCCAACCACAGTAGACGGAATTGAGAAATTATGATACATTCACACAATGGAATACTATGCAGCACACAGGAACAATGATTTTGTAGTTCACTACCGAACTTGAGAGGGACTGAAGAGTATTATGTTAAGTGCATTAACTCAGTCCTATAAGGACTAATACTATATAAGACCATTACAGTAGAAAAGATAACTAGTGAAACGTGTATGAGGATCTAATGGGGGAGAGGAGAGCAGATGAGTGGCGATGGGTGGGAGGGTAATCATGGAGTCACACTGTTTGGTGAGAGGTGGGGAAGTGTGATGGGGAGATGGGAGGGGTCTGGTATGAAGTGCAATGTATACAAACTGTAGGTAAATCAGTGTAAAATTAAAAAAGAAAAAAGAATTGTAAGAAATAAACAAAAGTGACTTAAAAATTATTACATGTAAGTTACTTTGATTTCTCTAATCTTTTATATTTTTGGTAGTCATTGTTGTTTTGTGTTGTTGTGTAGGCTCTGACTCATTGTGACCCTGTTCATAATAGCTCTGAAACCTGCTCTATACCAAGCTAATCTTACTGTCTCTGACATACTTACCCTCATTACCCCAGTTGCTGTGTCAATCTGTCTTATCCTGGGTCTCCTCTCTTGCGCTGTCTCTCTTTCCTTTCAAGTTGATGTCCCTCTCTAAGGACTGGTTCTTCCTGGCAACATGCCCAAAGTATGTTAGCTGGAGCTTCAAAATCCTTGCTACCAAGGAGCAACCTGGTTTTACCTTCTCCAAGACAGACCTGTTTGTTCTCTTTGTAGTCTTTGTTTTGTTCAGTACTCTTCTCTAGCACCATAACTCAAAGGCATCATTTTGTCTTCTGTCATCTTTACTCATTGTCTAGCTCTCTGAGGTATAACATGTAATTGTGAAGCCAATGGCCTGGATCAGGAGCACTTTAGTCTGTAGACTGATATTGTTGGTCTTTAGTACTTTGGAGAGAACCCGGACAGCTAATTTTCCCAATGTAACTCACCTTTTGTTTTCCTGACTTCTAGTGCCTAGAGTGCTGATTGTGGAAACAAGGAAGAGGAAATTGTTAACAAATTCAATCTATTCACCTTTTATCATAGTGCTATAGTCAGAATTTTTGTTTTCTTGACGTTGAACTTCAATCCTTATTGAAGACAGCAGTCTTTGAATTTCTATAGCAAACACTTTAGGTCTTTGTCAGTTTCAGCAAGGAAGCTTTTGTCATCTGCATAACAGGTTGTTGATGAGTCTTTCTCCAGTCCTAAAGCTGTGTTCCTTTTCATAAAACCAGCCTCCAAAATGATCTGTTCTGCTTATAGATTAAAAAGGTAGAGAGAGGACGTATTCCTGTTGTACTCCTTTGCTGATTTTGAACCATGTAATATGCCTCCTTGCTTTGGAACTTCTTGCTGTTCCAAATATGGGTGTCATATAAGCACAATCAGGTGTTCTGGGATTCCCATTCATCTCAATGTTAGCTACAGTTTGTCATGATCTATACAGTCAGATACCTTTGCATGGTCAATGAAACACAGATAGACATTCCTCTGGTTCTGTCTACTTTTGGCCAAGATCTATCTGACATTGGCTATAATATTCCTTGTGCCACAGCCTCTTCCACACCCAGCTTGCATTTTTGGTAGTTCTCTGTCAGTGTTATTTGGATAGTCCAGTTGTTTTGTATAGTCTTCAGTAGGATTTTGCTTGCATGTGATATTAGTGATATTGCTCAATAATTTTCACACTGTTAGGTCACCTTTTTTTTTTTTTTTCTATTAACAGTCAGTTGGCCAGGAAAGTTGTCTTCCAGATTTCTTAGCACAGAACTACCTTTTGAAATCTTCTGTTCAGTTCCGTGTCTTTCTGATTTCTTCCATTTGCTTTGGCTTTTTGGCACTCTAGTGCAAAGTTCAGGGTCTCTTCTGACATCCCTCTTGATCTTTTCTTCCTCTCTGTCTTGGTAATGACCTTTTGCATGCTTCATGGATGATATTCTTGATATTCTCCCACAGCTATCTGTTCTTTATTTAAAGCCTCACATCTATTCTTGAGATAGTTTCACATGAAAAACTGATTAACCCAAGATCAAATTTTGGTTGCTTTGTGATTTGTTCTAATTTCCCTTATTTTCAGTTTGAACTTGCATGTGAGTAGTTGATGGTCTCTTTCACCTGGCCTATTTTTATTAGCTATGGCTAAAAACAGTGCTTTTTATTGGTAGAATATCTACTTTGTAATATATAATTTTCTTTTATTCTTTCAATATTCTTGAATATTCATTTGTGCATGTGACACATTTGAAATTTGACTGGGGATTAGCATCAGTATTTTAGGGACTTTCTTTACTCTTATTATAAAAAATTATATTACAAAACCCTGAATGAAATTGAAAGCTGATTGGAGTATGACAGTGTGAGGTTATTTTTTTGAGGAAAAATGAAAAGATAGGAGTTTATGTATAAAATTAAGGAATGTTACCTCCCCTGTTTCAACCATCCCCTCACTTGCTGGGACAGCTGGTACCGTGTTTGGATATGGTTTGCAGCATTGAGACTGGTGTCATATTGGATAGAATGAGCTTTGGAATGCCATTTTAAAGAAACCAATTATTTTAAACAGATTTTAAAAACTATATTATTGGGGGGGGTTTCCACATCAGCTATTTAAAGTGAGTTTTCAGAAAACAGGTAGAATGCTAGTCCTCTCATTTGACATTTCTTACCAAGTAGACCTATTTTCTGAGTTTGTGTAAAGTTGATGCACATGCCAACGATAGTGCTGATGGCGAGTGATGACAGGACTGTTTTCTAGGATCTGCTTTACTTTTTAGGGAACTTATTCTGAACCTGTGTTTTGTCAGTCTGTCTGATATACTCACTCAATATGTGCGTGAATTGGCATCATTTCAGGCTTTCCTGGGTGGGGTCGACTCTTGCTGTCAGTTACCCACAGGCAGAAACAATTTGCATGTCCTGTCTTCTCATTCATGGTTTCTGTGTATGGTATCAGTATACATAAGAAACATTACCTGCCTTCCAGAGGTTTAGCTTGAATACCTTTATCTTTCATGCATTTAAGTTCACTTACTTAGTAAAGCTTTATTTGGTTTCATAATTTAAAAAAATCATTTCTAGATATATCCTGAAATACAATGTCATTCAAATATATGCACCAACAACTAGAGCCAAAGGAGAGGAAATAGAAGATTTTTACGAACTTTTGCAGTCAGAAATTGATCAGATATGCAATCAAGATGCATTAGTAAAAATGGGCGACTGGAATGCAAAAGTTGGGAAGGGGGAAGAAGGATCAGTAGCTGGAAAAGTAGCTCAGTGAGAGAAATGAGGCTGGAGATAGAATGATAGAGTTCTGCACATTCAATGATTTATTCATTGCAAATACCTTTTATAAGAAACATAAATGGAGGCCATACTCATGGATTTCACCTGATGGCATGCCTTAGAATAAAATCAATTACATTTGTGCAAAGATTCACTGGAGAAGCTCAATATCAGCAGTGAAAACCAGGGCGGGTGCTGATTGTGGGATAAACCACCAACTACTCATATGCAAATTCAAGCCGAAGTTGAGAAAAATTAAGTCAAATCCACGGGAACCAAGATTTGACTTTAAGTCTGTCCCACTTGAATTTCAAAACCATCTCAGGAACAGGTTTGAGTCCTTGAGCACCAGTGAGCGTAGACCAAATGAACTCTGGGAGGATATCAAGAAGATCGTCCATGAAGAATGCAAAAGATCATTACAAAGGCTTAAGAAGAAGAAGAAAAGATCAAGATGGATGTCAGAGGAGACTCTTGAGTATTGCATTAGAGTGCTGAGAAGCCAAAGCTAAAGGAAGAAATCAAGAAATCAAAGAGCTGAATAGAAAATTTCAAAAGGTAGCTTGGGACGACAAAGCAGGATACTATAATGAAATGTGCAGAGAGCTGGAATCAGAAAATCAAAAGGGCCGGACTTGCCGAGCGTTTCTTAAGCTGAAGGAGTTGAAAAACAAATTCAAGCCATGGGTGACAATACTTAAAGATAGTTTGGGTAGAATGTTGAATGATCCAGGAAGTATAAAAAGAAGATGGAAGAAGTACACAGATTCACTGTATCAAAAGGAATTGGCTGGCACAGCGGAATTTCATAAATAACATATGTGCAAGAAGCTATGGTGATGAAGTAGGAAGTTCAAATTTCTCTAAAGGAATTGGCAAAAAACAAGGCTCCAGAAGTTGACAGCATACTAATTGATTATTTCAACAAACAGATGCTGCTCTGGATGTGCTCACTAAGTTGTGCCAGGAAATCTGGAGGACAGCCAGCTGGCCAACTGACTGGAGGTGATCGCTATTTGTTCCCATTCCAAAGAAAGGTGACCCAACAGAGTGTGGAAATTATTGAACAATATCATTGATATCACGTGCAAGCAAGAGTCTGCTGAAAATTATCCAAAAACGTTTGGAACAGAGAACTGCCAGATGTGCAGGCTGGATTTAGAAGAGGTCACGGTACTAGGGATATTATAGCTAATGTAAGATGGATCTTGGCAGAAAGCAGAGAATACCAGGAGAATGTCTATCTGTGCTTCATTGACTATGCAAAGGCTTTTGACTGGGTAGATCACAACAAGCTATGGCTGACTCTGAGAAGAATGGGAATCCCAGAACATTTGATTGTGCTAATGCAAAACCTATATTTGGACCAAGAGGCAGTCGTCAGAACAGAGCAAGGAGACACAACATGGTTCAAAATCAAGAAGGGGGTTTGCCAGGGATGTATTCTGTCTCCATACCTTTTCAATCTGTATGCAGAACAGATCATCCGAGTCGCTGTGCTGTACGAGGAGGAATATGGCATCAGGATTGGTGGACGAGTATCAACAACCTGCGTTATGCAGACGACACAACCCTGCTCACTGAAACTGAGGAGGACCTCAAACGTTTGCTGCAGAAGGTCAAGGACTGCAGTCTTCAATATGGATTGAAGCTCAATATGAAGAAAACAAAGATTCTCACCATTGGGCCAATTGGCAGCATCAGTATGAATGGTGAAGAGATTGAGATAGTTAACAGTTTTCGTTTATTTGGCTCCACAGTCAACACTCTTGGTAACAGCAGCCAGGAAATCAAGAGAAGAATTGCATTGGGAAAGGCAGCTGTGAGGGACCTCTCAAGAGTACTGAAGTGCAACGACATCAGGCTGGAGACTAAGGTGCGCCTGATCCGGGCTATTGTCTTTGCAGTTATGTGCTATGCATCAGACAGTTGGACACTGACTAGGGATGATAGAAAGAGAATTGATGCCTTTGAGTTGTGGTGCTGGAGAAGAGTGTTGAATATACCATGGACTGCTAGGAGAACAAACAGGTTTGTCCTGGAGAGGGTGAAGCCAGAATGTTCCCTGGAGTCAAGGATTCTGGGGCTTCGTCTGACATACTTTGGGCATGTTGCAAGGAGGCACTGGTCCTTGGAGAGGGACATCATGTTTGGGAGATTGGAGGGACAGCGCAGGAGAGGAAGACCTTCGATGAGATGGATCGATTCTGTGAGTGGAGTGGTGGAATGAATGTGTTTGATACAGCGAGGTTGGCACAGGATAGAACGGCATTTAGGGCTGTTGTACATAGGCTCGCTATGAGTCGCAAACGACTTGATGGCACATAACAACAAAGTTAAAAGAAAAGAAGAGATATCATTACGGAAGTGGAACTATTTAGAAATACTCAGCTATTGACTTTGAAGTATGATGTCGATGGTTACAGAAAATCCTAAGGGCAGCCTTCCTTGTGGCTGCGAGCAGGGAGGGCTCTGTTCTCATAGCCATCTGGGCTTCCCTCACATTTCTTCTCCCTTCCCCCTGGTACCCTGCTTTCTATTGATGCCACTTTAGCTCCTTAATGTCTGTCCTTCATCCTTTTTAGAATAAATTTAGACTCTGATTTCTAAATCCACTGTTGCTGTTGAGTCAACTCAACTTGTGAGTCTCACATACAACAGAGTGACATGTGTGGCCTCGTTCTATTGTCATGATCACTGGTGTGCTTCGGGTCACTACTGTCGCCATTGAGTCAGTCCATCTCATGGAGTGTTTCTCTCGTTTTCTCTAGTAATTGGTCCCTCCTGTTGATAATGTGCCCAATGTAAGTGAGTTGGAGTGTCAAACAATATCCTGTGATCCATTGAGTTTTCATTAGCTAACTTTTAAAATTAAATAATCATACCTTTCTTTGTACTATGTTTAGTTTGGAATCCTATGCACCGTAGATAACCCTGCTTGTATTTGAAATACTAATGACATAGCTTACAGTATCATAGTAACACTGGCAACCAAAGTATGATAAATTGGTAGACTGATGGTGGTTGTGGTTGTTAGTAAGTATCATAGAATTGAGTACTACTCATAGTGACCCTACACACAACATATTAGAATCCTGTCCTATTCTGTGCCATCCTCATTATTTCTGACATACATGAGCCCATTATTGTAGTCACTGTGTCAATTCATCTGATTGAAGGTCCTCCTCCTTTTTTGACAAGCGTGGTGTTCAAGAATTGATGCCTTTGAGCTGTAATTTTCCAGAAATTTCGTATGACACATTTAGGTCCTATAATTCATCCCCAAGAGGGTGAAACCAGACTGCCCTTTGGAGGAAAGGTTTCTGAAGCTTCATCTGACATCTTTGGACATGTTGCAAGGAGGGACCAGTCCTTGGAGAGGGACGTTGTGTTTTGGAAGACCATCGATGAGATGAATTCAGTCAGTGACTAGCATAATGGGGGTAGATGTGTCAGAGACGATGACATTGGCTCAGGCTAAAGCAGGGTCCAGAGCTGCCATGCATAGCATTCCTGTGAGTCACAAGTGACTCAATGGCACATAACAACAACATCACAACATTGCTCGGAGGGAGACTATTAGTAGGAAGCCTCTGTAAAGAATAGTTTATTTTTCTCCACAATTCTAGACTGCCTCCTACATATCTTTCATCCCATCTGCTATCTGTAAAATATTTTTGCCTTATTTTCTTGGCTCTCTTAAACATCTACATTATGTGCCATGTGCCATTGAAATAGCATCCTTTGTAGCTCTGCTAAAAGACGGCAACAACTTTAAAAGCGAAATGTGATCAGAGATGAAGTCAGGTGAGTGTCCACCTTAGTATATCTGAGATTAAATGAAATCTTATGTACAAGTGAATTGTCTGCCTTCCACAGGTCTACTGTTTCTTTGTATAATATCTGGCGTCCCTATCTTGCCTCCAAAATGCCAGAATAATGTTACTGAACCATTGTAAGGTCTACTGAAAACTAATTCATAGTGACCCTATAAGACATAAAATAGAACTGTTCTATAGTGTTTCCAAGGCTAGCTTCTCCATCTTCCAATGAGAAATGTTAGTGAGTTCAAATTGCCAACCACAGATGACCCTGTTGGTTAAAACACCTCAATGCTTTAACAAATGCACTACTAGTACTCTTTGATTTTGTAATATCACACTCTTTTTCTAAATTAAAGATTGTTGCAATACTACTACTTACTCAGTATTGGGGATATCTTATGGCCTAGTACTAAGATGCTGCATTGCTATCCCAGAAGCATGTGGATCAAATGCACCAGCTGCCCCACGGGAGAAGCATGGGTGATCTCTTCCTGTGCAATTAAACTGCTTCTGAAAACCCACTAGTGGGTTAACTGTGAGTCTGTTTTGACACAATTGTACACAGCAACACCATCAGTGTTTTGGATGAAATAGAGAACAGCAGTCATACTTGGAGGTGGTATGTGTTTGTGCAAGGATTTAAAAGGAGTAAGTCTGACATCAGTTGATTATACCTGATTTTGCCTCAATCATAAAAGGTGTAAAGTAGGAAAATATTATCAACTCAACACAATGTTTTATTTAAATGCTCTACTTTGCATATGAGGTTCCATTCAAGACTAGAACAGGTTGACCAAATGACTTGTCATCCCTATTAGGTGCTGTTGAGTCAAGTATGACTCACAGCGACCCTTTGAACAACAGACCTGAATCCTGCCCTATCCTGTGCCATCTTCAGTCTCTCTGATCCACCTGAGTCTGTTGCTGTAATTCTATCTCATGGGGGTTCTTTGTTTCTTTCATTGGCCCTCTAACTTTATAATTATGAGATCCTTTTCCAAGGAATAACTTCTCCAGGCAACATGTCCAAAGTGTAAGAAATGAAGCTTTGCCATCCTTGCCTCTGGCTGCTTTTTCTACAAGACATATCTGTTTGTTATTTTGATAGTCCATGGGATATTCAGTACTCTTGCCCAACACTACTACTACTCAAAGGCAGCAATTTGATTTCTGTCTTTTTTGTTCATTGTCTAGGTCTCAGATGCATACCAAGTAACTGAAAAGCCATAGCCTGAATCAGGTGCCCCTTAGTCTTTAAACTACCATCACTGATCTTAGTAATTTGGAGAGATTCCCTGACAGCAGACTTTCCCAAAACAATACATCTCCTAATCTCCCAACAGTACTAAAGGTGTTGACTGTCAAGTAAGATGTAATTATTGACAGTTTCAATCCTCTCTCCATCTATCATACTAGAACACATGGTATCTGGAAACTACCCAGTAGAAAAAAAGGATAACTAGAAGTAAGATGGCTAAAATTCATAATGATGTCTAAAAGCACTATCCATCACAGAAATGCTTTAAGACCATTTAAGAACAATTAAGATAAGTTTAGTATGATTTAATATGTTTATTTTGCTACTATGCCGCAAGTCTGGTCATGGTCTGAATGGCTCATCCGCAGTGTTCTTCAGAGTCCAAGGCCTCTTTCCCTCCACTGGCCTCCACCCCACCATACCCCACCCATCACATTGCTTATGTGATCTTAGATCTTGTTGATTAAACCACAGTTTTGTCATGCCTATCTCTCTCTTTTTCACTTGATGATAGAACCAAGTGGAGCAGATACAAGGTAACAAAAGAGAGGAAGACCTTTAAGGAGGATTTAAGGTGGATTGACACAGTGACTGTAACAATGGAATTGAACATGTCAAAAATTGTGAGGGTGGTGAAAGATAGGACAAGATTCAGATTTGTTGTTCATAGGGTTACTAAGAGTTGTAGTTGACCTGGTGGTATATAACAACATCAACTGCAGTTGATAGTCACAGAATTTAATAACCCAATTCACTTAAAATGCAGTGTCTTATTTTTCTAGCTATTCTTAAATCCAGTGTTAGGGAGATGATTTACTTGCTGTATATCCTTTATTTTACAGGGGGATGTTAAATAAAGGGGTGTATTATTAGATTTAGATTCTTACCTCCCTTTGTTAGTGTTCAGTCCCTCTGAATCAGCTCCAACTCATTTCTATCCTGTCTGCAGCATAATGAAACCGGTCCAATCCGGTGCCAACATCACAATTTCTGCTCTCCTTAAGCCCATTGTTGCAGTCACCATGTCAGTCCTTCTCATCAGTTTAAAAGCGATATATGATAGGGTATTATGGTTATGACAAGAGTCCAGAATGAAGCTTGCATAGTGGAGTGTACTTGGGGCGAGGGAATTGTATACCACTGAAGGAATTTTTCTTTTACCTTTCAAAAATAAGAGCCACCTAGGGGGTGGGGGGTGCAGGGAGAAAAATGCAACAATGGAAATCCAAAATCTCTGTAAATGTTCATTAAAATAAATTTTAAAAAAATATAAAAAAAAAAAGAGTCTTGCTATCTTTCGCTGACCCTCTGTTTTTCCAAGCCAGTTCCTTCTTCTGCAGAAACTAGCTCCTCCTAATAGCATGTTCTAGCTTTCTGAATGTAAGAGGCTGTTTCCTCAAATTAAAGTGACACCCCTCCATTATTAAAAAGAAAGAAAAATGCAAGTCACAAAAGAAATTTCTATGTGTAATTCAAAACATTTGGGTTTTTGAAATTTGGTGTTGTTACTGATCTTACAGGAGGATCATGAGAAAAGTCTCAATGGAGCCATCTGAGCGCCTGGCCCATCTCCAGGCTCTGTGGGACAGCCAGACCGTGGCTGAGCAGGGCCCATGTGGTGAGCATGCATTTCAAATCCCAAATGTGTATGCCTGGCTGAGTGTCCCCCCGCCAGGAAGTTAAGTCTATTCCTAGTATGCTACTGTAAAGGTACAATTAGCTTTAAGGTGTAATTAGTACCACACAGACCTTAGATTGGTGGACAAAAATCCTATATTTAAGCTGCATCGCATCCTGCTATGCACTTAGGATAGCACAGGAGAGAGAATCTGTGCTGGTCTCCCAAACGGAAAGGATAATCAGCATTGTAAACACTGACCATATTTAAGCTTTAACATTTTAATTTAAAAATCACCTCACGGAAAACTGGCCTGTTTTCTGTGTACCCTTCAGGTGGATTTTCTCAGATGTATGCCTGCGTTTGTGACTGGCTTGGATTTTCGTACAGGGAGGAAGTACAATGGGTAAGTATTTTTCTTTATACACACACACACACACACACACACACACACACGACATGACAATATTTATCTAGTCTTTTCCACCCCCACTCCTTTCCTTCCTTATCCTTTCCCCATAATATATTTTTATTTAAATTTTCCTTTTCAGATTACTTAAGAATCTGTCTTTGTCATTGTCTAATTTCCTCTGCCTTTCTCGTTTCTCTGTCTGCACGGATTTTTTACATGATTGAATTCTATTCCACCTAGGATGTGGATACGATTTATTTGACTCAAGACACCAGAGAATTGAATCTTCAAGACTTTAGTCATCTTGACCACAGGTAAGCTTCCTTTTTCCTGTTCCTGGTTTTGTTGTATTTCTCTGTTGATACTTTTGGGACACATATGATCTCAAGAGAACACCCCGTAATAGGAAAAATTCCAAGAATTTTGGGTTTTGTCTTTCAAGTAAAGTTTCACATATTCCCATCAGTATGAATGCCTAGCAGGGGGAATACATGTACAGTCCCCAAATCCAGAATTCATAATTAAAAAGCATGCTGAATTTTACAGTGAAAACAATATTCTTATCTTTCACCAGTCCATAAGCATCTATATAAAATACAGTACTATTTTACCTAATCATTCTTTAGAACATTTTTTTTCTGTTGAGTGCCTTTTATACTGAAATCATAACAAATAGCTTTTAGTTCTTCCTGATTTCTTTGTGAATTAGAGATGGCTGGTGTACCCATGCATATATCGGCTGGAATCAGTTTTCCAATATCTGCATTGTGCTAGTGATGATATAGACATGAAGCGTGCTATAGATTATCTGAGAGATGCTCAGTTTTTAGAATTGTGACTTTCATATATTTAAGGCTGTGAGAAATACCTCCAGGAGCTTGAAAAAAACAGCTTTCTGCTGCCTCTTCAACCAGTAGGGACAGACCTGTCAAAGTTATTTAGTTCTGTAATGGAGTTGAGCCTTGGTCCCCTTCCAACTGATCTGCTCTGGTAATTTATCCTAGCCTCTCGTAATCTCTTCAGCCCAGAATCTGTTAGTACTTATTCTAGACAGTCAGATTGCAAGCCTGCTGCCCTGTAACAATCCCAGTCCCTCTGCCTGGAATTGAGAGGCAGAAAGCTGGGATTCCGGCTGTACTCCTTTGCCATTTGGACAATTGGATTGTTTTTGTTGATGCTGCCAATACCATTTCCAGTTATGTGTTCACCTACCTGGCAGGAAATCCAGAATGGTGATGGGACTCCCTGAAGAGTTCTGGTCAAGTAGAATAGGCAGAGGGAAAGTGCAGTAGTTGGAGATGCCTCTTCTTTACATTGTCAGAACCTAAAGAGAAGACGGTGAAGCAGTCTCAGCCGTTTCCCTGGTTGTGGCTCGTCAGCCTCCAGCCTGCCTCTGGTTTTTGCATGGGATTTGCTTCCTTTTCTATGCAATTTTCTCCTGCATGTAGCCCCTGTCTTTCTTCCTATATATGAGGGAACTTCATTTTCTCAAATTTAGACAAGATATTTCCTATGTAGCTCGTGAAAAAGTGAACTGAGAAACAGAGAAAATATTTCACTTTGTAAGTATTTTCTAATAATAATAATGATGATGATGATAAAAAGAAAGTGATACATAGAATAATAAAGCTGTAAGTAATGCTCGCTTCAGTGATTTGGTTATCAAAGGCCTTGACATTCTTAAAAATTATGGTGGTTTGGTTTATATGCATTATAGCTATTGAAATTTACCAATGAGGGATCAAAATTTGAATTAATAATAAAATTTTATTGTTGTAAAAATATAGGTAACACAATATTGGCCAATTGCACATTTTTCACATGTACAATTCAGTGAAACCAATTCAGTTGGCCGTGCTGTGCAGCCATTATCAGCATTCATTGGCAAATTTTTTTTTGCCTCATAAACAGAAACTTAATGCAAGCTAAAAAAGATTTCCTTCTTTTTCCTTCCTACCCCTTTTAACTATTGTTAAACTCTTGATCTCTATACATTTGCCTATTCTGAGTGTTTCTTTTTAGTGCAATACCAGTATTCTTTTGTGATTGACTTATTTCACTCAGCATAATGTTTTTCAGGTTCTTATATTTCATAGCAGGGAATTGTATTTTTAATTAATTTTAAAATAATAACAAATCCATCATATAATGATATAATTTTTTATGAAAAAATATAAAACAAATTCTAGAAAGAAGAATGGCATTAGTTTACCTTTTTGCAAACATCTTTAATGCCTGACTTAATAGAAGACAGCTGGGTTCTCATGTCTGCTTCTGCTTTCAATCTGCTATGATATGTTGTTTTGACTAAAGTATATGAAGAAAATCCAGCCTTGTGCAGATGTGTCATTGGAAAACACAGGGTTATTTTTAGTAACCTCTTCACATAATTGTAAATATTCTTCCTTCAATTTTATCAAAACTCAACACACCTTGGTTTCCTAAAGATTAACTGCAACATGGAATCTGAAATCATATCACTGTACTTGTTTGTGTTTTAGCCCTGATGGCAGTATTAGTTTATATTTTATGCTTCTAACCAAAAGTCAGTGGTTCAAATCCAGCAGCTAGTATTTGTGATAAAGTTAGGCAGCCTTAGAACTTTATGTAGAGTTGTCATTGGACTTCTTGATAGCAATGAGTGGGTTTTCTTTTTATTCTATTAAGAATCCATTGGTCTGTGTTATACTTTGAGTGGATCTTGCTCATCTGTGATTTTATAGCATTGTACATGGCTCCTTTGGGAAATATTGACTCACTATAGTTTTCAGAGCTTCACAGTGTTCTTGATAGCATATAACAGTAATAGCCAAAAAGAGGGAGAGAAACAGACAGATATTTGCAGACATTTGTTACTGTCACCACTGGTCTTACCAGAAAAGTCTCTAGTGACTACAAAACTGTTAAACGCATAGTGGGTAAAAGTTTTTTTAAAAAAATTTACTTGGAAGCTGTAATCTTGATATTAGGAAGCAATATTGCCTATTGATTTACTTGGAATGTCTGGTTTCTTTCTTACATTTTAGAGAAAATATTTGTAAAGCCCCAGGACAGAATAACCCTATCTTGTTATTCATTTGCTTTATGGTAATCTGCAATCAATGGAGGAAGTTTGCAATTCTGTTGCACAAATACTTTTCTTTTCCCCAGTCAACTCTTTGGTATATAGCAGAAGACTTCTATGCATATTTCTCACTTTGTGATACAGAATATTATTTAAAAGCATGCACACAACAAAACTTGGACACAAAGAAAATGGTGGTAGTGCTTGAGTGCTGCCAGAAAAGGTGTCCGTGGCACTTAAAACAAGGGAGGACGGAGATGTGCCCAGCAGGCTGAGCAGCAGCACGTGGCTCTAGACCTCAAAGCAGAAGGAGAATGGTGTGCTCAGAGTGAAACAGGAAGAGGGAAAAGGAGGCAGTGCCTTTGAATCCTAGGCCAACCCGACTAAAAGATAGGGAACCTTCATTGCAAATGTACTTTTGATATGAAATGATAGCCCCTTAATGATCTGCCTAAAGAGAAGGTTGTTGAAGTAACGTACACAGAGCTCTTAATGAATGCTGATGGGAAATTAAAGGATGTGATGTAGCTGAATTCAAGATGGAAGAGAAAATGAAAGCATTGCTGAAAGTCTAAACAAGGATAGTCTGTCTGAGTGGAAGATGAGGAAAGCCAGAGATCATCGTGGTGGTGAACATGCCAGCAGAGCAATGCACAAGGTGATGGCTGTGGCTGCATGGATGGGTGTGGGCCTGTGTGGCCCAGGAATAATCCATGTTTTACCTAGTATCCTAAATAATCATAATGTCCCAAGTGAGATTATTTATGCCTTATAGCCTGGAAGACTTACACACAGTTTCAGTAGCACATCTGAATCATAGAGCTGACTGTAAGAAATTAAAGGAAGTATTTAGTATGGCTATTATGATGGCCTCAGCAAATATCTGTGAGGATAAAAATGGAAACATTGAAGTTGTGTAAACTGTATATATTTCCTGGTCACTGCTATTTGATAGTCTTATGCATGTGAAAGTGGATGAGAAAACCTATCCAGAAGTTGACTTTTCCCCTTCTGAGCATCCTCAGCAAACTGCCCATGAACTTGGTGGTATTGGCATGGAATTTAGACCAGAAGACCTAGTGGTATCAGAATGGGAAACATAAAACCTGCAGACATGGAGGAAATCTTGCTAGCAACATGGAAGACATAGGCTGATTAGGCTCCAAGATGAACATGGGCAGAGTAAATGGTGAAGGCAGAGGCCGATACCTGCAATTGAGAGGCTGGCCCCTAATTGTGCTGACATATGTGAGCAAGGAGTTGCCACAGCATGGACTACATGTGTCCAAGACCGAGTGCATGGGCTTATTTGAGGACCTCGTTGGCTTGGTAAAGTGATCTCTGGCACAGAGTATTTGAGCCCTGAAGGCCTTGACCATAGGCTTCTAGTACGTATCACATGGGCCAGGCTATACAATGCATTGACTCAGGTGTGAGCCCCCGGGTACTGCTTGGACTTTTGCTTCGAGTACATTCTTGCATCTACCAACCAGGAGAATGAATCATGGATTTTGGTGTCTGGTGACCCTGCCATTGAGTATGAACTCCTGAGCTTGAGTACATGGTACTCATTGGCATAGAGGCTGATGTGGAACACCTGAGTACCATGGTGAGTCCAGCCCTGACACTGGAATAAAGAACATGATCCAAGCCATAGATATACTGGTGGCAGTGCCAACTTTGTGTTACTGAGAGAGAATATGGCAACTTCATGCAATAAACTTTGCAGTTTGTTGTAGTGGAGCAATAAGGCATGTTACTGTGATGGGCAGAAGGTCCTGTCAGATGTTTGTGAGAAGCCTCTAATTTGATTTTATGTGACAAATGTAATGTAATGTGGTCACATAATGTATGCTGATAACATGATGGAGAATAGAAAGTCCAAGGAATTTAGTGCAATCAAGTATGAGTCATCAGAGCTGGCTGAGAGAGCTTGCTTGATGATAAGTGACATGAAGCTTAGTCATTGAGAGATTGATGGTTTTTTTTTTTTTTTAGAGATTGATGTTTTAATTGATAGAAATGCTTAAGCAGTTACTGATCTGTTCAAAACAGTTTTTTCAAAGACTAGATTTCTGCAATTAGTGTTTTTTTTTCTTATTAGCTGTTTAATTTGCTATCTGAATATATAACAACATTTAAAAAAGTTAGTTGCATTTTGGAATCATTTGAATTGTCTCTTCTTATAATAGCAGCCATCTAGAAATCAAAATAACATGTTACATTGGGTAAATCTTCTGTAAGCCATAAAGGGCAAAGAAGTGAGTTTAGAAAACAAGGTTGTTGTTGCTGGGTGCCATTGAATTGAGTACAACTCATTATGACCTTATAAACAATAGACCTGAACCTTGTCCTATCCTGTGCCTGTTTGCACATCTCTGACACCCTCAAGTCCATTGCTGTAGTCACTGTATCAGTCTACCTGTTTGAGGATCTTCCTCTCCTTTGTTCTCTCTCCATCTTTCCATGTATGATTTTCATCTCCAAGGAATAACCTTTCCTAGCAACATGTCCAAATTATGCAAGACAAAAACGGCATCCTCTTTGCCTCCAAAAAGCACTCTGACTGTGCCTTCTCCAAAACACATCTGTTTGTTCTTTTGGCAATCCATGGGATATTCCGCATTCTTCTCCAACACCATTGTTCAAAGACATCAGTCCTTTTTAATCCTTATTCACTGTCTAGCCCTCAGATGCATAGCATGTGACTGAAAAGACCATGTTCTGAATTGAGTGCACCTTAGTCTTCAAACATTGCTAATCAATAATTTGGAGAAATTGACTGTAGACTTTCCTAGTACAATGCGTTTCTTGATCTCCCAGCTACTACTGGTACCAAGTGTAATGACTGTGGATTCAAGTAAGAGCCATAATTTTTATAGTTTCAATCTTTTCTCCATCTAATATAATGTTTCCTGTTGGTTCAATGGTAGAGAATTTTGTTTTCTTGACACAGAGATGCAGTCTATAATCCAAGGTACACATGACTTAAGCCGTGATATTTTCATTTACTTATGAAAGATGAATGATGAATAAAGACTGAAGAAGAATACTGCTGTTGAATTGTGGTGTTAAAGAAGAGCATCAAATATCTTTTGGACTGTCAAAAGAACAAGCAAATGTGTCTTGGAGGATGTATAACCACGGTACTTCTTAGAGGCAGGCATGGGGAGACTTCATCTCATATTTTTTGGGTGTGTTATCAGGAAGAGTTAGACCTTGGAAAAAGATGCCATTCCAAGAAAAATGGAAGATAAGCTAAAGAGAGGAAGACCTTTAAGGAACAGGAATGATAAGAGTGACTGCAATAGTAGGTTTGAAAATGGTGACGATAATGAAGATGGTCTAGGATAGGGCATTTTTTCAGTCTGTTGTGGATTGGACTATATAGTAAGTCATAGTCAACTCAGGGGTACCTAACAGTAATAACAGCATGAATTGTCTAGAAACTAATAGTGTTGTGTAGCCCATGGAGAGTTACACCACTAATCCAGCGGACACACTTCTCTGGTGGTTTGAATCTACCAGCCAGTCCTTTAGGAGAAAGGTGAGCTGTCTCGTCCCGTGTCATTTATAACTTTGTAAATCTCATGAAGGGTGGTTGTTGTTAGGTGCCATCCAGTCAGCTGTGACTCATAGGGACCCTATACACAATAGCTCTGACCCCCCACTCCCACTGCCTCTGACACACCTACTCCCATTTCCCCAGTTACTATTTTAATCCATCTAATCTAGGGTCTCTCTCTCCTGTGCTGTCCCTCTGCCCTTCCAAGCATGATGTCCTTCTCTAAGGACAAGAATGAAGGATTATCTATGAGATAGCTCTGACTCAAGGACAGGGAGTATGAGTGATTTCTATGAATAGCATTGGGACGTTGTTTGTTTCAGTGTTAGAATTGTAATGCACTTCAGGTTGTAATGCACTCAAAATTTGACTGAGAAGAACAGTCTCAGAATAAAGTCTGCCTTAATGATGCAAATGGAGTAAAGTTTTCATCCAGTGGAAGCTATGAGTTGACAGCAGTGGATATGAAGTGCATATATATGTGTACCTATACACATATCTTACTATGTTCTTGTAACCTTTAAAGTTGCCCCATGTGATTAAAGGCTGATTCATAAGCAACTTTAAAGCTATTGTAATGTTTTATCTTTTTGTAAGGCCATCCATGAGGTGGATTGATTCAGTGACTGGGGTAATTGGGAAGGGTGTGTCAGAGACAATGCCATTGGTATAGGACAGAGCAGAGTTTAGGGCTGTTGTACATAGGGTTGCTATGAGTCGCAAGCGTCTTGATGGCATGTAACAACAACATCTATCATTTATCTGTTTACTTATTTTTATGATGTATCTGGCAGGATTTATTGTGGTCCCAGTCACCCTTTTGTTGCTGATTTCAGTGAGCTGTTGAATAGATGTGAAGTTAACAGTAATCATGCTAGAGCTGCCCTGGTGTTGTTGTTGTTGTTATGTGCCGTCGAGTCGCCTACGACTCATAGCAACCCTATGTACAACAGCCCTAAACTCCGCTCTGTCCTGTGCCAATCGCACCGTCTCTGACACTCCCATCCCAATTAACCCAGTCACTGAATCAATCCACCTCATAGAGGGCCTTCCTCTCCTGTGCTGTCCCTCCACCCTCCCAAGCATGATGTCCCTCTCCAAGGACTGGTCTCTCCTCACAACATGTCCAAAGAATGTTAGACGGAGCCTCAGAATCCTTGCCTCCAAGGAGCCACCTGGTTCAACCCTTTCCAGGACAAATCTGTTTGTTTTCCTAGCAGTCCATGGTATTCTCAATACTCTTCTCCAGCACCACAGCTCAACGGCATCAATTCTCCTTCTATCCTCCTTGGTCATTGTCCAACTCTGATGCATAACAAGTGATTGGGAAGACCAAAGCCTGTATCAGATGCACCTTAGTCTCCAGAGAGACACCATTGCTCTTCAGTACTTTGGAGAGGTCCCTAACAGCAGACTTTCCCGTGGCAATGCGCCTTTTGATTTCCTAGCTGCTGGTGCCAAGAATGTTGACTATGGAGCCAAGCAAACTAAAGCTGTGTACAATCTCAATCTCTTCACCATCCATCCTGATGCTGCCAATTGGTCCAGTGGTGAGAATCTTTGTCTTCTTGACATTGAGCCTCAATCCATATTGTAGGCTGCTGCCCTGGTAGGCTGTGGAAATGGATAGTAATTAGAGAGTGCTTGGGTAAATGCCCACCCCTTGTCATCTTTAGGTTCCAAAGTATTTAGTATATTTGGACAGTTTTTTTTCCAGTGTAGGTATCAGTGGACCAAAGAAAAGTATAGATGAAAAATGGCTGTTAGACATTTCACAGGGTACCTCTCAAAGCGCTGGGAGCTGAGATGCTAAAAATGTAATTACGCTATAATTGGGAGTGGCAGGGAGTGATGAGAGTGGAAGTACTGGTGCCACGGAGAAGAGAATATGTAGCTTTAAATATAACGATTTTTCTTTCTCCTGGATGATTTAAAGAGGAGCTAATCTCATCAATCCTCCAACGACTCAGGGGCATGCATCATTGACTTTAAACTTGGCTCCAGAGAGCCCAGCCAGCAGTTCCTTCTCTTCAGACTAAGTCTTATGTGTTACTATATATCTTACTCATCAGGGTGACATTCCTAACCATGACATTACAAGGAAAGAGCTTGGAACGTGGCTTGCCTTTGGCCAGGTTGTTTTACATATAGTGGACTAATTCTTTCCTCATCTAAGTGTTATCTGTCTATTCCTGCTCTTATTTTTAAAATGAGAAATGCTATTTGAAGTGTACAGTTGGGTGTGAATAGCATTGGCTTCTATTTTCATCTCTTAACTTCTCTAAATGATGTGAAAAGCAGTGCTCTTCAGCATAAGTTACACAAACTCTTGTGATGAACCAAATGTTCATATATTGGAGAAAATAAAAGAACTTGTTTTAATTAATTTTTCTAATCCATTTCATTTGAGTGTTTTATTTATGGACGTCACTGATAATACAATGTTGTTGTTGTTGTTTTTGTTGTTGTGTGTCATCAAGTCGGAATTGACTCATAGCTTATCTCCAGGGGGTTTGCATTAATTACCACCACTCTGGGTAGATGCTGAATGCTTTTATATTTTCATGACTTTCTTTGTACAAAGGAACCATGGTGGTACAATAGTTAAGAATTTGGCTACTATGTGAAAGATGTACAGTTTGAACCTCCTACCAGCTCCACAGGGAAAAACAAAACTAAACCTGACATCATGTTCCTGTCCAGATACTAGTCTAAGAAACTATGAAGTGGTTTTTCTCTGTCCTGTAAGGTTGCTATCGATTGAAATCAGCTCAGTGGCAAACAATATGTTCCAGTGTGTGGTCTTTCTAATGCTTTCGAATATTCTTTCCCTTCTTCCTGCTTGATTGGCCTCATTCTAACTTTCAAGTGCTTTGAAGCTCTTATTTACTTTAGGCAGAATTACTTGCTGTCTTCTTGCACTCTTACAACACTTTTGCTGCGTCACTTTTTCAGCATGTGTGACATTTTGTTGTAGCTGGTTGAGTAGAGATTTTCTTGGTGGCTGGATTGTGTCGCTAGAGGAATAAGAGCTGCTCTTACTCATGTCTTAATTCCCAAAGCTGACGGTGCTGTCTAGTGTTTAATCATTAATTGTCATCTAGTTCATTTCAATTCATGTCAACACTGTGTATAAGAGAGTAGAATGGCACCCTGTAGTGTTTTCCATGGTCTCTGGGCCTTTCTTCCAAGGATCCTCTGGGTGAACTTGAAACCCAGCCTTTTGGTTACTAGATGAGCAAGTTTACATTCCCCAGAGATGACTCTTCTTATCACTTGTTGTTGTTATGTGCCATCCAGTCGACTGCGACTCATGTAGCTCTGAACCCTGCCCTATCCTGAGCCAGCCTTATTTAGTAAGCATCGAATACTTATTGAATGAATTGAAGTATTTATGAGTGTCTCCTTGAAATTTATTTATAATGTGAAAAACATAAAAATAGCTGCAATTTAGATACTTGGTAGGCAGAATGTGCTAATATGTATTTTTGTAGCTCATGATTTTTTTTTCTTTTTAGCAAGGGGAAAGTATTCATTTAAAAATACCCTGAGCTATTGCCATCAAGTCGTATCTAACTCATATCTGATCCTCCATTGGGTTTCTGAGGCTTGAAGTCACACAGGATGAGATTGCTCATCTCTTCTGATTGAGCAGCTGGGGAAATCCAACCACTAGAAAGGTGTGGACTTTAGTTACCAGTGTAGCTCTCTATGGACCAGCCACCAGGGCTCCCTAGTGTCTTCATAAGAGTTTTAATTGATTAATTTTTTTAGATTGTGAATATAAAGCATTATAGAATATTTTGGATGAATACATTAATTGTGTTAGGAAAAAAATAATATTGCCTTTAATGTTACCCCTTGGAGAAGACAGACATTTTGTTTATGTTTATTTCTTTAAAAATGATAGTTGTAAATATTCATGAATATTTTTCATATTTTCCCCCCAGTTACATTCATTGACTATGTAATATGAATGCACACTTAGAATGTTATATCTATTTTTAAAATTTAATGTTTACTATATTTCTAATGTTATTCAGTATAAGATTTAATTTTTTAAAATTTTTATTTTATTATTTTGTGTGTGTGTGTACCATCGGATCAGATCTGACAGGCACAGGGGGAGATTGCTCCTCCTTCTCCAGCAGAGCATCTGATGGATTCGAACCTTGCACCTTTGGTATTACAGTGCAACTTCTTGCCAGTAGTCCACGAGAGGTCCCTTCGATTTTTTTTTAAATAGTACCAGAATATTCTTAAAGGTTTTTGGCATGCCACATGTAGATATGACGCAGTATTAAACATTCCCCCAGTGTAAAACCTGATTCTAGTAATGTTATGCTCTTCAGTTTCTGAGAATGACTTTATCTGTGACTCAGGCCTGCTATAGTCTAAACCAAATCAAATGACAGAATAGAATAAAGAGTAAAGAGTAAAGAGGTTCAAGGTATTGTTCCTACTTGACATTAAATCCAAGAAATGAGATGAGAATGATTTATGTTCAGCCTCTAAATGAATGGTTGGTAGTTTGAATCTGTGTATCAGTACCATGCAAGAAATGCTTGCCAGTCTGCTTCCATAAGAGTAAAACCCAAAACCAAATTATATTTATTCAGTTAATTCCAATTCTTAGTGACTCTGTGTGGTATAGAGTAGAATGACTCCATAAGGTTTTCTTGACTGGAATCTTGTCAGGAGGGCTACAGTTGAGTTTAAGCCACCAACCTTTAGGTTAGTCAGATACAACACATTTTTGTTGCCCAAGGATCTTGCAGTAAGACTGTAAATCTTTTATGTAGTTTTCTGAAATATGTCAGATTGCAATGAGTTAGAATCAGAAACTAGTATGTAATTATGTTTTTCTCCTTAGAGAAAGTAGGTTCTCCAAGAAAACATCAATATACTTCTCTTTGCCCTTTGAAAATAAGAATCAGAGTCCCTGGAGAAAATGGCTGAAACTTTTAAGAATCTGGCTTATATTTGTCCTGAAGACCTGTCTTGTTGGTAGTGTTGTGGTTGTGTGCTGTTAAATCAGTTCTAACAGTATTGACTCTATAATTTCCCCACAGGCTTTCTTAAGCCTGTCAATGGTCACAGGAGCAGATTGCCTTTTCTGCTATAAAGTGGCTAGTGGATTTTAACTGCTGACCTTTTGCTTTACAACTGAGAGTTTAAATATTACATCCATAGGATTCCTGGCAATATTTGTCTTAGCAAATTTAACTGTTATCTGGTTGGTGTTCAAAGTAGTTTTAGCTGGGTGTTGTGTTTGTAAATAACACATTAATGTATAAATCTGGATTATGAATTAAAAATAAAGTGCTGCTATGATGGCCTAGTGGCAAGAAGCTGCACTGCAGTTCTCAAGGCACATGATTCAAGGCCACCAGCTGTGGGGAGAAGGAAGACTGTCTCCTTTCGTACGATTTAACTGTCTTTGAAAACCTGCTGGAAGGTCAGCTATAGGTTGGTCCCGACTCTGCAGTACACAATGATAACAACCACATGGCTGTTGCAGACTCCTGCAACTAGTTTCATGACACTTTTTATTTCTTCTCCTAGGGACCTAATACCCATCATTGCTGCTCTGGAATATAATCAGTGGTTCACAAAGCTGTCCTCAAAGGATCTAAAACTGGTAAGTAACTGAGGCTGCAGAAGTGTTGCTTAGTTATGGTGAATTTCTAAGGCATGATAATTGAGGTGAAAAATTAAAAACATTTACTATTCACTATACTAGCAAACTGCACACAGTTTTTTCTTTTTCCCTTTAGGAGACATTTTCCTATAAATGAGTTACGTATAATTTTGTAAAGTTTGTAATGTGAGATGCTTCAGAGAAGTACTTCCTCATGTTTTCAGCTGCTCTGGGCAATTTTAGAAGATGAACAGGGAGATAGATTCAGCACAGCCCTCAGTATGCACTTACTCAGTTGGCAAAAATGATTAAAGTCACATTTGCACAGCTGCAAATAGCAGATTTTATGTTCCTTTCTTACATTTTATCTCCACAAAGTTTGGTTTGGGGTTCCCCTGCTACCCCGCCAATGATTTAGGATCACAGTAACAGGTAGAGTTGATCTGGCTGAGTTGTGACAATTAATGTTAATTTTCTGAGTTTGGGGGCAGATTTCTGTGTGAGTAGAATGAAATCACAGAGAAATCTGTTAAATATCTGGTTTGTTTTACTGGTGGAAATGAAATGCTCTGTTGGGGATTTTGTAAGTTCAAAGCAACCATATGGGTAGATGCTTATCCGTGAGTTAGCCTTCTCTTGTTTCATTTTAGGATGGGAAATAATTTAGATGATTTGTGGAGACCTTTACAATCAAGAATTCTGCTTTCACAGGCCATTGAATCAGAGTGTTTAAGAGTCACAATGAGAAGTTGGGATTTGGATTGAGACATGCATCTGTAGACAGCAGATAGTGGTGTTTAATTAAAGATAGGTTACTGGTTCTCTAAATTTACCAGCAGTGCGTATCTTAAGTAATTATCAGTAAAAATAAAGGCCAATTACATTTGGAGTCCAGTAGGAGCTTGTGTGCTTTATAGTGAGAAGAACATAGATTTTAATTCAGAAACTTGGTTTCTGAATCTGCTTCTTATATGGCAAGGCTGTGTTACCTTGAAATAGTTACTTGACCTCTCTGGGCTTCAATTTTGTTGTGGTTGTTATTGCTTTGATTTTGATTCATTGATATTTCATATGTGGAGTAGAACTTTTCCTTAGAATTTTCTAGACTCTTTGATGTTTTGGAAGTAGAGCACCAGGCCTGTTTGCAAAGGAGTCTCAGGCTAGGTTCAAACAACCAATATTTTGGCTCCTAGTTGATCCATTAACCATTTGCTCCACCCAGAAACTCCTGAGCACCTGTGTGTGCTAGATGGACCAAGTTGGTGAGATGAAGCCTGTTTCTTCAGTTATATCCAGTTATATAGGCCTCCATCAGATAGCCAAACAGATAAACAAAACCAGACACAAAAGAGACACTGGTATCAAGTTGAAGAGCTCTAGCAGCTTAGTCTGTAGCAGTTTGCATTGTTAACTGCATCTCCAGCAATTCTAATATACTAGCAACTCTAAGGAAGAAAAAGAGGTAGTCTTCTTGTTCTAAGCTTTACAGTCTCCAAAATCCTATGAGATTTGTTATGAGAATCTATTTAATGACAGTGAGTTTGAATTTGTTTATTTTAAACCATCCAATTAATTCTAAGTCAGCAACTCTATAGGATAAATTCTATAGTTCCCAAGGCTGTAAATCTTTAGGGAAGCGAGCTACTAAATTTTTCTCCCATGGTAGGTTCGAACTGACAGTCTTTTCATTAACAACCAAATACTTTAACCACTGGACCTCCAGAGCTTGCCCTTCCAGTTGGTCACACACTCTAAAAGTGGGATAAAATAATGTCGATTGGCAGTGTATGTATCATGAGTCACCAAAGGGTTAATACATAACCTGTTGCTGTTGAGTTTATTTCAGCTCATGGTGACCCCGTGTGTTACAGAGAAGAATTGCAGAGGCTTCTCTTGGTTTTGATCATTACAGAATTATGTGGCCTCTAGTTGACTATAACTCAGAGCAACCCTGTGAACGTCAGATCTGAACCTTGTCCTGTCCTGTGCCATCATCAGGATCTGCTCCATACTCCAGCCCATTGTTTTGGTCACTGTACATGGCACCACTGGATGGAGTAAAGCCAACAACCTTTAAATTAGTTTAACTGTTAGTATGGAAACAATTCTAACCCATATTAATCTTGTAGGACACAATGGATCTGTCCTTTGGGCTTTAAGACTGTAGTCACGAGGGGAATAGACTGCTACTACTTAGAAATATGAATGATGTAGAAAAATTTCTAAGCCAATATCTGCTATATATGCAAGGCATTTTATCATTGGTAATGGCTATTATTGTCATCATTACAGTTGGACTAGCACAGAGATTTGGGAAGGAGCAAGTATAAGAGTGTGGATTATAGAAAACTATAGTGGCTAAACAGATGTAAGGTCAATGAGTAGAAAGTAGGGAGATCCTCACAGGTAAGAGCCAAGTGATCACGCAGGTGGGTAACTGACATGTATCTGGGAAGGGAGAGTTGGGGACAAAACCCACATGCTTGCTCTTTACTAGGGTGAGAACCATTTTCAGGGCAAAGCTAGATCATGACCCAGCAAAGCCATTCTAGGAATGAGATGGATTAGCCCAGGGATTGGAGAATCATGGGAAACAAAACATCTCTACTAGATCAGTTTTCCTGGCTACTGTCAACATTCGCTGAAGTCAGTGATTCTCAAAATAGGACCCAAGTGGACTCTGAGGAGGTTGTGATGATCCTGGCTTTGGAAACTAGTGGATCATTCATTAGTCTGAGAATATGTCCCATGATTGATAGTGCCATTCTGCCCTTATTCCTCCCTGACTTCATCACCTGATTTAGGTGTTAAGGAAAGAAGACTGAGGTTTCAGCAGAAAAATTCTCTTAACCCAAAGGTTCAAATCAACTAGCTGCTTCAAAGGAGAAAGATGGGCAGACTCCTCACATGTGATTTACAGCCTGGCTGAGGTGTGAAGGGGGGTGGAAATCCAATGGATGGATCATTCTTTATTGGTTTTTTGTTACCTGAGGTTTCAAAAGAAAAATTCTACTAACCCAAAGGTTCAAATCAACTAGCTGCTTCAAAGGAGAAAAATGGGCAGTCTGCTCCCATGTGATTTACAGCCTCAGAAAACCTGATGGACGGTCAGCTGTAAATCGGTTCTTACTTGATCACAAGGAGTTATTTTAGAGCTGTGTGCATCATTAATGTTTAGTATGAAATGGAAAATAGTATTTGGTATACTATACTATAAGTCGTTCAAAAAATAATTATCTTTGTGTTTTTTTTCTATCCAAACTTAAAAAGGATGAAACTTTGCTCTTTGCTAGGTGCTGTAGTAGGATTGTCTCAGACATTTCAAGCATTGTTTCCATTTGGAAAAAAGGCAACATCAGGAAGTATGCCCTCTTGGGATTCTTAGAACATAAAGAAGTACATGACAAAAAAAAAAAAAGATTCTTCGTAGCTTCTATTAGCTCAGTAAAAGCGCCCCCATCCTAGAGTGGCACAATAAAAATACTAAGTACATGCTTAAAGCTGAGTTTATGGAGCTTATTTTCATCTTCTCCTCTGCTTCCATGGTCTATTGAATATCACATTTTCCCCCCAAAGATGTCAGACATGAGATTAGAATTGATTCTAACATTCTTGATCTTGTCTAGCTCTTTCCATTTTTGTAGTTTAGACAAATCCACAGACAGTGTTGTATATTTTAAAAAAAATGTTTTATAATGGAATGTAGTTGGACCAATTAATGTGTATGGTTCATTTTAATTCTAAAATTCCATATTTTGGACCAAATAATGTTTGTTTCCTTTTAATTTAAAAATTACATACTTATCTTATTTTGCTCAAAGTAATCTTCTTTTCATTTTTGGTTGTATGTATTTGAATTAAACCATAGGTAAGCTCCTTGAGAGATACATAATGAGCTTTTAAATTTTCTCAAATCAGTCCACGTAGTGCTAAGCTTGCAGTAGACATACATGCTCAAACAAGATTCCAAGAATTGCCTTGAATTAGTTTTTGAGGACAGAAGGATATAAATAATTCCAAAATCAGTAGTAACTAAAATGTTAAAAGAGATTGCACACCATTCTACCACTCAGGCAACTCTTTGTTTCTCATAGTTCTGAAGGCTCTGATTATTTGTAATCATCATTTTTAATTGTTCTAATCTTAAGAAACATTTTGGTTTTTTTAAATATTTTTAACATTATAATCTAAGCATTTAAGATATAGCCACAGACTTACACTTATATGTGATTATTGTTGTTATGTGCGATCCAGTCAGGCCTGATTTTGGAGCTTAGCTTCTAGTCAATTTGTAGAAGCTGTAACTTTCACAAGAGGAGGTGGCTCATCTGTCTCCTGTGGAACAGCTGGTAAATTCAAATTGCTTGTTTTGGGGTTCGCACTGCAACTCCTTACCACTAGATCACCAGAGCCCCTACACTTATATAGCTACATATTTTTTCCCCTGTAATGCTTATTAGGATTTTAGAGACCATAATTTGTTTAACTCTTTCCTTTCATTAGATCTCTTGTTTCTTATTTTACCAATCTTGAGGGGGAAAATAGTGGAAACATAAAAAATCCCCCCAAAATCTACTGCTGTCAGTTCTGACTCATGGCAACTCTTCATTGGTTTTTTGAGGATGAAAATCTATTTCTAGAAACAGGTTGCATCATCATTTCTCTCAGCAGAGGAGCTGCAAATTTGAAATACTAACCTTTTGGTTAGCCCAACACATCATACACTATGCTGTCAACTCTCCTTCACTGAAATGGTAAACTTTGCCAAATGCCTCTTCAGCTTTCTTTTTAAATTACAGCATATCTTTAAATTTTCATTTTCTCGGCTATAAAAGTAGAATAATAATAATAATAGTGATAATAATATGCTTAATTATAATATCGAATATGCAATGTATTGCCAAAAGAAAAAACAAATCTGGCTTAGAAGTGTAGCCAGGATGCTCACTGAAGCAAGGATGCTTACTTTGGGCATGTTGCCAGGAGGAGACAGTCCCTAGAGAAGGACCTCATGCTTGGAAAGGTGGATGGACATTGAGGAAGACCTTCACGGAGATGAACTGACACAGTAACTGCAACAATAGGCTTAACTAAGCATGGCAGACCTTGTGAGGGTGGTGTAGGACTGGGCGGGATTTCATTCTGTTATATATAGTGTTGCTGTCGTTTGAAGCCGACTTGACAGCACACACCTAACTGCACCAACAGTGTTTTATATTAGGGAAGATTAAAAAATAAATTCATATAAAGGACATAGTTAGATTCCTGAGTCTTTAGTTCTCCATTTGAGACATCACTTCCTCAGAGAAGGTCTTTTTGGCTTTCCCAGGATACCCCTCTGTTTACCCCTTATTAGGCATCAGGAAGACTTCAATTCATGGTATCCTTACATACAACACAACAGACTGTTGCTCGGTCCTATGTGATCCTCACAATTACGAGCATGTTCACGTTTATCTTCTCGGTTCTAGCCTGTTCCCGTGTCATTTTCTTTTCCAGTGATGAATTAAGTTCTTCCTCTATATTTCCAAAGCAAGGGAATGGCACCACATGTGACCACTGCATCACCAAAATGGTCTTTGAAGAATTTTGTCACACTTGCATAATTATGTCTTATCTCTCTTCCCCTGCTGGGTGCTCTGCTGTTGGATTCCGAGGTTTTGTCATTTTTGGCATTGTAGTCTCAGGACCTTTAAAATGATGAAATATCTTAAATAAATGCTCAGTCAAGGTCTGGTGAATGAATGAATGCATGGATGAATACTTCAATGTAAACTTTCCATCTGCCTAGATTTAGAAGAAAAAAAAGAAAAGTTTGTTTAATCCTTATGAAATGATCACAAAATGCTTTCTTTCTGTTGCAGTCCAATGATGTCTGTGAACAGATACTGAGGGTGGTGAGTAGGTCCAGTCGACTGGAAGAATTGGTGTTGGAAAACGCTGGACTTAGAACGTGAGTGTTTTCTTGAACATAGCTTTAAAAATGCTTTGGACATTTACATGTCAATTATTATATACTTTTAAAAATGAAATTGCACTCTTCAAATTTATATGTTAGTGTTTTTTCCCTTGTGAACAAACTTAAGAATTAGCTTTGTGACGCTGGGTGAGTTTTTGAAATCCTTTATGCCACAGTGTTTCTGTGTTTAAAATGGAAGCAATCTTTGTATCCACCTTACAGAACAGAAGTAGAGTCATTAGGATAAATGACTGGGTGGATATATGAAAAGTGCTTAGAAAAATGTCATCTTCATCGTTTGTAGTTTTAGTGGTAACATATTTCACATGATTTTGTAGCTTTGCTTTGATCTACATTGATCTTTCTTTTTTCAATTAACACACAGTTGTCATCTCATGGTTCAGTAGTTACTAGTCAAGCTTTGAGTTGGGGCATGTGAGTTTGAGTGTGCTATCATAAAGACTTTACTGCCTATTGTGTGAGGAGAGTTAACGATTTAATAGTCACAGCACTTAGTAGGCTATGTAAAGCTAAACATAATGGAAATAGTGATTTTGGTTTTTGTGGAAATATATAGTGTTAGCAATTGTAGCTATTATCAGATAACCAGAGCAATCTGCTTTATATTCATAGTGTTTTGTGAAGTAAAAACTAAGGTAAAGTGAACAACCTACTGCTTTTTCATGAAAAGCAGCAGCAGCCTTAATTCAGGATTTTTTTATCTTTTTTTTTTTAAATCTTTGGAGACCCAAATATTACACCATCCAACCACTTTGGAAAAATTGTTAGGCAGATACTTGACAGTGACAGTTACATGTTTTCTTTTTCGTTTTGAATGCAATTGTGGCCCAATTGGCCTTCTAGATTCTCTTACAATAAACATGCATGTGTAATATAGATCAGGTGCTAACAAATATATGATATATAAATTAATGTTGTAAGAAACATTTCTCTCTTACAAGTCTTATTTTTTTAATTTCAACAGTTTTACATTTTGTACTATTTGATCCTATTGTGCTGTTTACTTGCAGAGATTTTGCTCAGAAACTGGCTAGTGCTCTAGCGCATAATCCCAACTCAGGACTCCACACGATTAACCTTGCTGGCAACTCACTGGAGGATAGAGGTACTGTGTCATTCATATTAGCATGGATGCCTGAGATATCCGAGGACTATCAGACTTCCTGCCCTCTGGCCAATTCTAACTCATAGTGACCTTACAGGACAGAGAAGACCTGCCCCTCAGGTTTCCAAGGCTATCAAGCTTTATGGAAGCAAACAGCTACCTTTTCTCTAGCAGAACCACTGTGGACTTTGAACTGCTGGCCTTTGGGTTAGCAATTAATTACTTTAGCCACTGTGCCATCAGGGCTTCTTACAGTAGGATTCATGAATTATAATGTAGGCATCCCTCAGTGGAACTGACAAGCTAAGTTGTAATTATGTAATTAATATTATTGATGCTCTTATTAGCTTCTGTTTTGTTTCTTTTTAATTTTTTAATGTGATTTTAGTGGAAGTTTACAGAGTTTTCCATTCAATCATGTGTGTACATTTTGCTGACGTTGGTTACAGTTGCCCCATTGTCATAGTGTAGTATTACAATGCTAGTTCATTTCTTTCCTGTGAGTCTTCCTTTCATTTATCCTTCCTTCCTGTCTCTTCCTGGTTTTTTTTTTTTTAGCTTTATTCTTGGGCAAATGTTGTCTCTGTGATCTTATTTGGTTGATTATTCTTAAGAGTACTTCCCTGGTATTATTGTTTACCTTGTAAGTCTGTATATTGTTGGGTTCAAAAGTAAGGCCTTGGGGGTGATTTTCATCACAGGATTTTGAGTTTTAGTGGTAGCTGGGCACCACCTGGTCTGATTCTGTCTCAGGGTCATGGAAGTTGTAGTTCATGACATTTGTTCTTTGCTCCTTTTCATGAAAATATTCATGCTAAAACTTTGTTATCACATTAACACTTTTTGAAGTGTTTCAAAGGAAGATAAATTTTTTAAAACTAAACATGTTAATTATGTATTTTAGTGTTACAAGTTACGACATACTTAGCAGCTTCAAGCAACACAATATTATTCTCTCATAGTTTGCTTGGAGCAATAATCTGGGTCCATTTAGCTGAGTTCTCTGCTCAGGATCTCATCAGGCTGATAACTGTTTGTCTGCAGGGGTTCTCATCTGGGTCTTGGGATCATTCTCCAGTTTGTTGGTTGTTTCAGAGTTGGTTTTTAAAAATTGATTTGCATGCTATCATTTATATACAATATGTTTTATTCGTACATATTATGTTTTATACAATCATTCTTATACATTGTGTACCATGTAATTGATTACTATTCATCAGTGCCTTTTATCACTCTGTCTCATCAAGACCCCATTGTACCTTGCTATCTTTAGAGGAAAAAATGGTACATGGAAGCACAGGGTAATGAACATCTCTCTGAAAGGGCCAAAGAGAGTAAGAATAGTACATCCCCTCACTGCCCCATAGCAGTAGAAAGCATTTACAGAGCCCATAACCCAACCCCATGGTGTCTGGAGAGCCCCCATCAACAGTAACAGGTTCATTTGTTCGTTGCTGACACACAGTTATGGTACCAACAATGGGGTTTATTAGGGAAAGAAGTTCGAAAGTGGAGGAGGCAAAGAATATTACAATATCACTGAAAATTAGTACAGGTTTTAGCCCAACAGTCCCAAGTCATAATTCCTCAGTTAGTTGAGGCTCTGGTTTCAATTCCGTAACCAGCTTTTCCTTCTATCATCAAAGAAAAGAACAGCAAAATCCAGCTGTGGCCAGCACAAATTCAAGAAGCCTCAGGTCACATTTTGCCACCATTTTTCCACAGTAATGCCACAGTCTATCCACTATCAGAATTCATTCTCACCAGGGTCTTGCTGCCAAAAGCCTTGTTTGCCTCAAGTCTTGCTGCTTAGTGTGGAAAGCACTCTTTCATTTATCCTAGTCCCACAGTTGATGCTGATTTACAAGACCATGTGCCCTCAGTTAAGGTAGCTGGAGAACAGAGGCTAAATGGCAAGTATGCCCTCCACCCTGCCCCCGCTAACTTTTAGGCTAATTCCACACTTGCCTATTTCATCCATCCACTGATTGCTACTGTCCTTGTAATTCTCCCTTTTGCTTTCCTATCTTTTCCCTTCCTCTCACCCTTTGAACAGTTGTACATATCCTGTATAACTATATTTGCAAGAGTCTATTGTCCTATGCCAATTTTCCCCCCCCTCTTTTTTCTAACTATAGCCTAAGCATCACTCTAGCTCCTAGATGCTAAATGTAGATTCTTGCCAAGTGGTTCCCTCCTTTAAAAAAAAAATTAAATAAATAAAAAATGTGGTTTGCTTTATTATTGTGGATCTCTCTTTTTTTTAAAGGAGACTCACCTAATTAGGCCAGACCCACCTTGCAGTTCTCTTCTAATGAACTCAAAGCCAAATGTTTAGAAATCTCAGTATATGAGTAATATGCTATCATGTTCATTGATCCAACTCCTATTCAAGTTTGTTTTGTTGGTCATGTACATTAGAGGGCAGGAATCTGGGAAACAATCTTAGACTTCTATCTGTTACAAATATCTTTTAATACTCAATAATATTTGACGATTATGATAGTTAAGTGGTCTAGTGGTAAGAAACTGCATTGCAATCTCAAAGGCATATAGTTCAAATCTACCATTGTTCCATGGGAGAAGGATAAGCAGTCTCTTCCTCTGTAGTTTACCACCTCTGCAAACCTGCTTGGATGGTCAGCTATCAGCACTTCTGACTTCACAGCACACAACAACAACAGATATCTTTTAATTACTCATTATGATTTTACTGTTATGCAAGCTAGGTGGAAAGGACTGAAATCATCATGAGGAAAAGAAAGTTTTATTAAATATATTTGCGTGACTAAAAGGAAGGTTCAGCAGGTTTAGAAAGTGAAACTTCAGGATTTGAGTTCTCATTGATGGATAGAGTTTGAGAAATAGCTCTATCTCTTGAGGGAATATTTTGTTTTCATTGGTGCAGTTTTCCACCTTTGTTGAATGGATCTTTCATCTTCTAGTGTTATATATGTGGTGGCGATTAATTTTTAAATGAAACTGAAGGTACTGATAACAGACATTCTGTTTTGCTTTTTGTTCCTGATATGTACATTGTTCTAACTAGACAAAGATACCTATTCAGCATTCAAGCAAAAAGCTCAAGAGTAACTTCTCAACATGCAGGGAAGTGAAAATAAAGGATAGGTATAACTGAATTAAAAAGCTAAACTGCATAAAAGGTGTCCTCATAGGAAAAACTAAAACTGATAGTAATGGTTATCTATTCCTGAAATTGTGATATAGGCTATAAGTATTTAATGTCCCATGGATTACTAAAAAGATTACTTATCTGTCTTGAAGAAAATGCTCTTTAGAGTAAGAATGGTGTGTAGATCACCCTTTATTTACCTGAGGGCTGTTTTGATTTAGCTTTTAAGGTGGACTAGATTTATCTGCTGACAGAATTGGATAATACTCAGAATTTCTCTACTAACAGTAGAGTGAGAGATGGTTGCAGGTGACATTTCCTTAAGAAAGTGAAGTGCAGAGGGTAAGTATTTGGGGAAGGGGTCCTTCTCAGTTACTGAGAAAGTTTGAAGGAGGAATAAAGTAATTTTCATCTCAAGTCAGACTCATGGACATTTTCATGGATGTAATCTTTATGAAGAACACAGAGTCTGGATTGGGGGAAGACACATTAAAATCCTGTTAATATTCAGATAGCACAACCTTGCTTGCTGAAAGTGATACAGACTTGAAGCACTTACTGATGAAGATCAAACACTACACCCTTCAGTATGGTTTATATCCCAGCATAAATAACATAGAAATCCTTACAACTGGACTAAAAGAAACATTCTAGTAGAGAGAGAAAAGATTGAATTTGTCAAGGATTTCATTTTACTTGGTTACACAATCAATGCCCTTGGACTCAGCAACCAAGAATAAATACGAGCTTCTCTGGCAATGAGCTCAGGTTCTAGTCTGTTAAAAGCATTGAGTAAAACAAAAACATTTCCCTGATTTGTTCTCAATTAAAGATTACTATTTAAACTTTCTTATTCAATTTGCTTTAAAATGTTCTTGCTCTGATCTAAGTCCTGCAGGTGTAAACGAAGAAGCCATTGAAAAGTTATTAGAATGTATTTTAAAATGGGGTGAAGAATAAATATGTTGTATGGCAGTGAGAAAATATGTTACAAAAGACTTCTTTATGTTGTTGCAAAGCAAAGATATCACTTTGAGGACTAACGTGTGTCTGGCCCAATCCATGGCATTTTCATGCACCTAATAGGCATGAAAAGCAGACTGAGAATAAGAAGGTTCAAAGAATTGATGCGTTTGAATTATGGTGTTGGTGAAAAGTACTGAATAAACTATAGACTAATGTTGTTGTTGTAATGTGCTGTCGAGTTGCCTGTGACTCATAGCTATCCTAAGCACAATAGCTCTGAACCCTGCCTCTTTCTGAGCCACTTTCACTGTCTCTTATCCCCATTATTCCAGTTACTATGACAATTCATCTTATCCAGGCTCTTGCCCTCTTTTTTATTATTTTTTAATTTTTATTACTTTTTATTGTATGTACTGTCAAATCAGATCTGACTGGTACGGTAGGAGATTGTCTTTCCTACTCCAGCAAAGCGTCTGGTGGATTTGAACCAGGCACCTCTGGGATTGCAGTGCAGCTTCTTGCCACTAGGCCACCAGAGCTCCTGGTCTTCCTCTCTTGTGCTGTCCCTCCACCCTTGTTGTTGTTATGTGCCATCGAGTCGCTTGCGACTCATAGCGACCCTATGTACAACAGCCTTAAACTCTGCTCTGTCCTGTGCCAATCGCACTGTCTCCGACACTCCCATCCCGATTATCCCAGTCACTGAATCAATCCACCTCATAGAGGCCTCCACCCTTACAAGCATGATATCCAAGGACTGGTCCCTTCTGGAAACATACCCGAAATATGTGAGACAGAGATTCAAAATCCTCGCCTTTAAGGGGTAACTTGGTTTCAAAATCTCCAGGACAAGCCTGTTTGTTCTCTTTTCAGTATTCTTCTCCAGCACCACAACTCAAAGGCATCAGTTCTTCTTTTATCATCCTTCACCATGACTTGGATCAGGTTCCCTTTAGTCTCCAGGCTGATACTGTTGCTCTATAGCACTCTCTGGAGAGGTCCCTGTAAGCAGATTTCCCCAGTACAATTTGTCTTTTGATTTCCTGACTCCTATTGCCAAGAGTGTTGATTGTGGAACCATACAGGCTGAAATTGTTTTCATGGTGCTGCTAATTGGCTCAGTGGTGAAAATTTTTGTCTTCTTTTTTTTTTTTTAATTTTTTTTTTATTTTATTATTTTTGTGTG
>NW_006399820.1:1635249-1644778 GCF_000299155.1 Elephantulus edwardii | reverse complement strand
GCAGAGCATCTGGTGGATTCAAACCGTGCACCTCTGGGATTGTAGTTGCAGCTTCTTGCCACTAGGCCACCAGAGCTCCCCTAATCTTTGTCTTCTTAATGTTCAGTTTCAGTCCATATTGAAGACAGAAGTCCTTGACCTTCTGCAGCAAAAGCTTTAGGCCCTCTTCATTTTCTGCAAGCAAAAGTGTGTCATCTGCATAACACAGGATGTTGATGAGTCTTCCTTTAATTTGGATGCCACACTCTTCCTCATAAAGCCTAGCCTCCTGAATAATCAATTCCACATGTATATTGAAACATATCACATACGGAGATAGGACACATCCCTGACATACTCCTTTCCTAATTTTGAACCATGCGATGTTTCCTTGCTCTGTTCTGACAATTGCCTCCTGGTCCAAGTATAGTTACATATGAGCACAATCAAATGTTCTGAAATTCCCATTCTTCTCAATATTAACCACAATTTGTTTTGATCCACCCAATTAAAAGCCTTTGCATAGTCAATGAAACACATATAAACATTCTTCTGGTATTCTCTGTTCTCAGCCAAGATCCCTCTGATATTGGCTATAGTGTCCCCAGTGCCACAGACTCTTCTAAAATCAGTTTGAATTTCTGGTAGTTCTTTGTCAATGTACTGTTCTGGTCATTTTTGGATAATCTTTAGCAGGATTTTGCTTGCATGTGGTATTCATGATACCATTTGATAATTTCAACACTCTGTTTACCATAATTTCCCCCCCCCCTCCAGAATGGGAATAAATATGGATTTCTTTCAGTCAGTTGGCCTTATAGCTGTCTTGGATGGAGTACAGCCAGAATGTTCCTTAGAAGCAAGGATGGGGAAATATCATGTTTATACTTTGAGCATGTTGGAGAAGGCTATCATTCTTCATAAGGTGCAGAGTCAGTGAAGAAATGAAGACACTAACTAAGGTGGATTGGAAAGTAACTGCAGCAATGTGCTCTCATTTGGCACCATTTGTGAGGATGGTGCAGGACTGGGGAGCATTTTGTTCTGTTGTACATACATTGTGCATTCATTGGAAACCAACTCAGCAGCCCTAAACCCTGCTCTGTCCTGTGCCAGTCGCATTGCCTCTGACACACCCATCCCGATTACCCCAGTCACTGAATCAATCCACTTCATAGAGGGTCTTCCCCTCCTGCGCTGTCCCTCTACCCTACCAAGCATCATGTCCCTCTCCAAGGACCTATCTCTACTTACAACATGTCCAAAGTATGTCAGACGAAGCCCCACAATCCTTGCCTCTAAGGAATAGCCTGGTTTAACCCTCTCCAGGATGAATTTATTTGTTTTCTTGGCAGTCCCTGGTGCATTCAATACTCTTCTCCAGCACCACAGCTCAAACGCATCAATTCTCCTTCTGTCCTCCCTAGTCATTGTCCAACTCTCTGATGCATAACAAGTGATTGCAAAGACCATGGCCTGTATCAGGCGCACCTTAGTCTCCAGAGAGACACTGTTGCTCTTGAGTACTTTGGAGAAGTCCCTAACAGCAGACTTTCCTATCGTGATATGTTTTTTTATTTCCTGGCTTCTGGTGCCAAGAATGTTGACCGTGGAGCCAAGCAAACTGAAGCTGTGAAGAATCTCAATCTCTTCGCCATCCATCCTGATGCTACCAATTGGTCCAGTGGTGAGAATCTTTGTCTTCTTGACATTGAGCCTCAGTCCATACTGAAGGCTGTAGTCCTTGACCTTCTGCAGATGACACATAAATACTTGCACACTAATATTTTAACAGCATTATTTACAATAGCTCAAAAGTGGAAAGAACAACATTTACATCATCTGATGAGTGCATCCACATAAGGTGGTATATTCATAAAATGGAATAATCCTCAGCAATAAAATGGTACATGCTATAACTTCTGTGATAGCATTTACCTCATCCTGCCTGCAGGATAATTCAATGTGGACACTCTCTTTGTCCCCCTCCCAGTTGCTCATCAATGATACTGTCTTTCCTTGTCCTCACCCTTCCAGAGACATACAGTGTCTAACATGAGAATATATGCAAATAAATATAAAATTGGATTTGATGTAACTTAATCTTTAATTTCCTCCCTATGTTATTAATTATACTTGAAAACCATGGTAAAATCGAGATTTATGTGTGCAAACACATACACAACATACACATATACTTACACACACACACACACACACACACACACACACACACACAAGTTGCAATGGTTAAGGATGCTATGAGCAGAATATTGAATGACTCAGGAAGCATTAAAAGAAGTTGGAAGGAGTATACAGAGTCGTTGTACAAAACAGTATTAGCTGACACAGAAGAAGTTTGAGAAACAACATATGAGCAAGAGGCAATGGTGATGAAGGAGGAAGTTCAGGCTGCTCTGAATGACTTGGCAAAAAAAATGAAGCCCCAGGAATTGATGGAATAATAATAGACGTATTTCAGCAAATAAGCTACCCTGGATATGCTCACCAAGTTGTGCCATGAAACCTGGTGGACACCTACTTGGCCAACTGACTGGAAGAGATCCATATTTATTCCCATTTAAAAAAAAAAAAAAAGGTCACCTGACAGAATGTGGAAATTATCGAACAACATCACTATTATCACACACTAGCAAAATCCTGCTGAAGATTATCCAGAAATGACTGGAGAGCTACCAGAAATACAAACTGGGTTTAGAAGAGGTGGCACTAGAGATACTATTGGTTGAAAGCAGAGAGTACCAGAAGAATGTCTATCTGTGTTTAATTGACTGTACAAAGGTGTTTGACTGTGTGGATCACAACACATTGTGGCAAACTGTGAGGAAAATGGGAACCCCAGAACACTTGATTGCGCTTATGTGAAACCTATACTTAGACCAAGAAGCAATCCGCAGAACAGAGCAAGGAAACACTACATGGTTCAAAATCAGGAAAGGAGTGTGTCAGGGATACATGCTGTCTCCATATCTTCTCAATCTGTATGAAGAACAGATCATTAGGAAAGCAGGGTTTTATGAGTCTAAATGTGGCATTAAGATTGGAGGAAGACTCATCAACAATCTACAATATGCAGATAACACATCCTTGCTTGCTGAAACTGAAGAAGACCTGAAGTGCTTGCTGCAGATTGTAGTCTTCAATATGGATTAAAGCTCAACATCAAGAAGACAGTGATTCTTACCACTTGACCAACTGGCAGCAAGCACCATGATAGGTGGAGAAGAGATTGAGGTTGTTAGCAATTACAACTTGCTTGGATCCACAATCAACACTCTTAATTAACACCAGCAGTCAAGAAATCAAAAGACAAATTGCACTGGGAAAATCTGCTGTCATGGACTTCTCCAGAGTGCTGAAAAGCAACTCTGTCAGTCTAGAGACAAAGGTGCACCTAATCCAGGCCATGGTCTTCTCAATTACTTGTTATGCTTCAGAGAGCTGGATAATGACCAAGGATGATAGAAGAATAGATGTCTTCGAGTTGTATTGTTGGAGAAGAGTCTTGAATATTCATACCATGGACTGCCAAGAAAACAGATTGGTCTGTCTTGGACAGGGTCAAGACCTCCTTGGAGGCTAGGAAGTATTTAGAGCTGCTGTACATCACATGCGACTCAAGGGCACGTAACAACAACATACTATGTTGGTTGGTTTTTTAAAAAAAATTTATTAATTTTAATGAACGTTTGCAGAGATTTTAGATTTCCATTCATTCATTGTTGCATTTTTCTCCCTGCCCACCCCTCCCCCCAGTTCGCTCTTCTCTTTGAAAAGTGAAAGAAAAATTCTTTCATTGGTATATGCACCCCCCACCCCCACAGTGCAGTCCACTATGCAGCCTTCATTCTGGACTTCTGTCATGACCATAATACCCAATCATGTATCCCTTTTAGATTGGTTGGTTTTCTATTTAAACCTTTTGTTTAGAGTCAACAAGACCTTGGGGAGGGCCTTTGTATTTAAAAGTTGATTGTTATTATATTTTGGAGGAACATTCTTCTAAGTGGTACAGCACTCTTCTGTCCATATTCTGTACTGAGGTAACCGCCTAGGCTTACTGTGATGTTGAACCTTGTGCCATTGTGGTGTTAAATGTCATAATGGTTACTCATGGTGGACAGTGTTTGGTGGAGCTCCGAGTTTAAGACAGGCTTGGAAGCAGGATCCTAAGCAATATGCCTCTGCAAAATCTTAAAACTTTAATAAATGATGACAGTTATAGAAAAGGTTCAGGCCTTTTGTTCATAGGGTCACTATGAGTCATGCTCAACTTGATGGCATTCAACAACAACAATAACCCAAAGGCAGGCAATTCAAATCCACCAGCTGGTCCATGATGGAAAAATGGGCAGTCTTCTCCCATGTGATTTATAGTCTTTGAAGATTATCTAGAAAGTCAGTGATGACTCATTGGCAATGAGTGTCGATAGATAGATAGATAGATAGATAGATATAGATGATATAGATATAGTTGTTATGTGTAATCACTTTGAGCCTCTGACATTTTGAGCTGGTAACATAGCTCCTTACTCACTGGGCTACAAGAGCTCTCTACCTACCTGTCCATCTGTCTCTGTCTGTCTGTCTGTCTATCTATCTATCTATCTATCTATCTATCTATCTATCTATCTATCTATCTATCATCATCTTTCTATCTTTCTGTTATATTCTAAATGTCTATCCTCATTGCTGATGACTCTTCATGGCTTTGTGATCTTTGGGGTTAACAGCACAACTCCCTATATATTTCACTACCAGAACGTTGTGGGTGTGGATGTATATGGAGAGAATGTGCCAGGCAGAACATGAGTTCAATGATGGCATTTTCCAGCCTCTTCACTAATGCACCACATTCCTACCTCTGAGATGTGTTATTGTACAGCCTTTCATCTACACTAGCCTATTCCTAGATGGTTTAGTTAGTTAATTCTTAGCCTTATTTGTGTATTTTGTTTCTCCTGATGTTTCTTTTTCACCTGACACTAAGTTTGACACTTCTAATTTTTTTTCTCAGGCCAGGCCTTTCATCCTCTCTGATGCTTCTAGATTCTTCATTGTTGTGTTTGGCATTGTCCTTGGACAGCTGTCAATAAGTCCAGTCCTTTCCACTTCTCTTCACTCTTGGGTCTGAACCTCTTGAACCTCATTGTTTTTTTGAGGGTTGTTTTGTTTTGTTTTTGTCTTCAGGCTAAATAGCTGAAGATGAGTGGTTGCTTTTCTGCTTGTGCATGGAAACTCAAGAAGAAATCTAATTGAGTGTAAAATAGTTATTGGAACTTAAATTGAGGGAAAATTTTAATGAGTTTTTCAGAGCCTCTCAGTGACAATGTTTTATGTTTGAAAACAATAAGAAACATGGGGAGGAGTTTGTGATCAAATTGTATAGTATCTAATCCCAGCTGAGAAGGAAATGGAAAAAAACCCACAAGCTATTTGAATCTTTGCAGCTAAGCACCCCACAATTCTAAGGAATTAAGACTCCAGATGGAATATGAGGCTACACCTGAATCATCCACTTAAGGACATACATATGTAGAAATTCTGAGAAAGAAAGTGTAACTCCTTGCTCCATGGGATGAATCTTGCAGCAACTTCCTGTTATTGTAGCTCAGTTTGCTTGTCACACTGATGTACACATCATACCACTGCAACCTTCTCTGATTGTTAAGGGTCTCTCTGTAAAGGACTCTAACCTATGATTTGGTAAGCAGAGGTCCAGTGTGTAGAAGTAATGCTTGAAATACTAGGTGCCATGTTTGTTTGAAACAGCCACGTAAGTCACTGAAGACATGTAAGTGCAAGCTGTCTACATCTGTTCATATCAGAACAAGATTCAGCCTGTTTACTAGCTTGTTCCGACCTCCTTTTCAGATTGTGGGTCAAGATCATTAGCAGACTACAAATTCCATTTCATAGTGTATGGACTTTTTTTTTTAAAATGAAATGTTGTTAGATGCTATTGAGTCTACTCTGTGAACTATAGATCTGAACCTTGTCCTATCCTGCACCATCATACAATCTCCATCATGCTCAAGCGCATTGTTGTAGTCTCTGTGTTAACCCATTTCTAAGAGTTTTCCTCTGTTTATCTGGCCCTCTATCATTCCTAGCCTTTTTTTCCCTAATCTTTTTCCAAGGACTGGCCCCTTCTGACACCAGGCCCAAAGTATATGAGATAAAGTTTCGCCATCTTTGCCTCTAAGGAGCACTTTGGTTGCACTTTCTTCAAGACAAGTTTGTTCCTTTAGCAATTTGTGCATATTTAATATTCTTTTCCAGTACCACACCTCTCATTGTTGTTGAGTTCTTATTCATAATTTACCCCGCAGCAGTGCTCCACGGCTGTAAATTGCATGTTAAGAGACTTGCCTATCTTCTTCTTGCAGAGTGGCTTGTGGATTCCAGCCATGACTATTGAGTTAGCAGCACAATTCCCTGGAATTTTCAATTCACTTTGCCAGTCCTGCAATTCAAGGGCACTAATTGGAATCAAAGGAATGGAAAATATCAGTCTGTCATTTAGGCCAAACTTTAGGCTTAGTTGTCTAAAATATATGCATGTGTTTTACTTTTGTGTTTACTTTTGTATGTGTTTCCTGTATTATGATCTCAGATCATTTTATTTGGGTTCTTTGCATGATACAAAGCCTTGAAAAATCTCTATCCAACTTCTTTATGACTTTATGACTTCTTTAACTCATTTCTGTAATTAGTTCTCTGGACTCAAGGATGTGTGATCCAGGTTGTTCTAGATTGTCACCATGTGATGAACTCTTTGGGTCTTAGTCCAAGTTGACTTTTCAGAGACTAGAGCTCTTCTCTTTTGCCATTTCATTCTTTATTGCCCTCAGTGTTATAAACTACAGTCCAGTCTTCTCATTTATCTTTCCCAGTTAGTCTCACCAGGAAGATCTCTCCTTACTTCGCCCCCTCATGCTATCTGAAATGTTATCATTTTTCTCTTTTCATGTTTTGAAAGATGGCTCTGAATCCTGTCTTAGTGTGGTTTTCTTCTGGAAATATTGACCTGAAGTATTACATTTTTTCTCACCATCTGGTGATTTGATCTTCTAAATAAAAACAAAGAAGTAGATAGCAAATGTTGTTGTTGTATGCTGTTGAGTTAGAACTGACCCATAGCTGACGCTCTGGTGGGTTTTCAGAGGCAATTAATCACATGGGGAGAGATTGACCATCCTTCTCCCAAGATAGCAGATAGTAATTTTTGTTTATTAGTGTCTAGCCTGTTCATATTTCTAGGTGTATGCCAGCAAGCTCTGGATTAAAAATATATGGGTTTCATGACTTTCTAGTTTAATTTCCTTAGATAGTCACTTAATTTTTTCTGTGTCTGAATTTTCTCATATTTAAAGCATAATAATAGTACCTACTACATAACTATGTATTGAGATAATACTCATAAAGAGATAAGGGGCAAGAATAGTCTATAACTTATGCACTTAATAAAAATAAGTCAAATGGTGTTGTTATTTCTATTTTATGCATGGGAGCTTGGGTAAAGATTGCAGAATGAATGATACCTGAGAGCAATTGTTGAGACTCCCTTCTAGGATTTTCTGAATAATCAACTGCTCAGTCATCAATTAGCCTGTACTGTGGTTTTTTTTTATTTTCTAATTTGACCATCTGGATTTCTGTTGAAAGTGGAAGGAAGGAATTTGTAGTGGGCTCTTTGAGAAACATTAACTTTATCTCATAGTCTATTAGTAAATTTCTGTAAGTAAATATTTATAGATATCTACAGTATAAAGATGCCAGATTTTCATGTGATAAACAATAATTATATTATGCTTAGATTGATAGTTTCAATCTCATTTGTTGTTGTTTTGTACTATAGTCAGAACTGACCCTTAACTGACCCTCAAGTGGGGCTTCAGAGGCAGTTAATTAGGGAAGAGATTGCCCATGGAGAACTGATGCTTTTGAGCTGTGGTGCTGGAGAAGATTATTGAGAGTACCATGGACTGCTAGGAAAACAAACAGATTCATCCTGGAAAGGGTTAAACCGGGCTGCTCCTTGGAGACAAGGATTCTGAGGCTCCGTCTAACATACTTTGGACATGTGGAAAGGAGGGACAGGTCCTTGGAGAGGGACATCATGCTTGGTAGGGTAGAGGGACAGTGCAGGAGGGGAAGGCCCTCTATGAGGTGGATTGATTCAGTGACTGGGGTAATCAGGATGGGTGTATCGGAGAGAATATGATTGGCACAGGGCAGAGCAGAGTTTAGGGCTGTTTGTACATAGGGTCGCTATGAGTCGCAAGCGACTCGACAGCACATAGCAACAACATATATTAAATATGCTGACTCTTTTTCTCCCAGTATCTTTTTACGCCTTTATTTCTGAATCTCAAAACTCTTTCTTCCAGCTTCATCTTTTGAACTACTTCTTCACATTTTATTTGTTTATTCCTTATTTCTCTTTATATTTTGAATGGTCCATGGAAGTTAAGGGAATCAGTAAACACCTACAAGTTTTAATTTATCTATGTTGATTTGACACCTATAGTGCTCAAATCCATGCTTTCTAACAGATATGAAAGAAGCTTGCTGTTTTTTTTACCTTGCTGCTAGACTCTGCAGGCAGAATTTTGTTAAATTATTCATCTTGATTTCTTATGTTAACAAAGATCTACCTGAAAATTTTTTGCCTACTGTGTGACTTATGTTGATGCCAGAATACATAAATGATAATATTTGTGACGGCGTTATTACAGATTTTAGAAACACATACATGATTAATGGGTTAAATCAGCTGTGTCAAATTTCATTTACTGTGTTTGTAAGTTATTAGCATCAGATGACACATTTGAATACCAAACATTTTATAATTACTTTTTTAAAAAAAATTAGGCAATAATGTTTAGAAGTTGGGAGAACAGTAACAGTTTGATTCTGAAAGGAACAATAAAAATTATAAATTAAAAGAAGATCTAGTAGCTGAGTTCATAGGGAGTTGTTACATTGCTAAGCCAAAAATGGTACCACTCTGATAGTTTGAATCCTCCAGCAGCTCTGAGGCAGAAAGATGGGCAGACTCGTCTCGTGTGATTTACAGCCTTCAAACACCCACAGGAGAGTCAGATATGGGTCCACTTTGACTCAATGGCAGAAATTTTTTATTGAGAAAAATAATAAAAAGAGTTACCCATTTAGTGAAATTTCTAAAAAGCAAACTCAGAGTGGTGAAGTTTATTTTCATTTACAACTCTGAAGGCTATTTTGCTTTTTGAAAGGAGAGAATTGAACAGTGGGTTTTGTCCAAAAATTGGAAAAATCTCCCCTGTCTTTTGTTGGGAGAAAATCTTTTCTTAGTGTCAGTTTCTTTTGTGGCACCATTGAGTAGGTAGCTTCAGAAAGTTCCAGAACCTCAGCTGGAGATCATTTCAGACTTAGGGTAGCTCTGTGGGTGTCAGCGGGGAACAGTGCTTCACAGAGTTCTCACTGGCTATGTTGTTGGAAGTAAATCTCCAGGACTTTGCTTTTGTTGTTGTTGTTACTCATT
>NW_006399820.1:1633275-1635149 GCF_000299155.1 Elephantulus edwardii | reverse complement strand
TTGTCCCTCCTTCTCCAGCAGAGCATCTGGTGGATTTGAACCGTGTACCTCTGGGATTGCAGTGCAGCTTCTCGCCACTAGGCCACCTAATTTTTTAATTAATTTTTTTAATGCAACATGGTAGGGGATTGTATAACAATAAAAGGGTTTTTTTTTCTTCCAAACAATGCTTTCTTTTTTTAAAGTTCCTCTGAGTAGATCTTTGGAGGCAAGGACTCTGAAGCTTCATCTAACATATTTTAAACATGTTGCAAGGCAGGATCAGTCCTTGGAGAGGGAGGTCATACTCATACTTGGGAGGGTGGAGGGATAGCACAGGAGAGGAAGACCCTTGATGAAAGATGTATTGATTCCATTGCTGGGGTAGTAGGGATAGGCATGTCAGAGACAATAAGATTAGCATGAGCTAGAACAAGGTTTAGGACTATTGTATATAGGTTCACTATGAGTCGCTAGGAGCCTTTATGGCACATAACAATGACAAAAACAGCAACTGGATAGATTTGAAATTACAGACTTCAGATTAGTAGCTCACTGTGCTAGCTGTTTATACTGCTCAGACAGGGATGTCTCAGAAAACACAAGATAGATTATTTATTTATTAAACACTCCCATCTCCAGAGCATTGGCTCACCACCTGTCCTTAGTTTAATTGTGTTGTAAAAAATGCTAGATCATCCACTTTAAATTCTTTCTTTCCCTTTTCTGAACTTCACCAATAAAAAGTTCCTTTGGAAAACAACCTGCTATCTTGTTAAAAGTTGCCAGCCTTTCCACCTGCAGAATAAATTTATTTTATTTCTTCTGTCTTTCCATCTTTCCTCTCTTTGTTATTGACATTTACCCTTTTTTTGAATTCTTCATTTAATTTCTAATTTGTGAACAAACCTTCAACAGGAGGCTATTCTCCATACCTTCTTCATTTGGAGGTCACTTCTGAGTAAGGACCCAAAATTTATTCTGAGAGTCATTCTATCTGGTCAGAATCTTAAGTTTATAGCTGTTACAACCCTTGAATTTATGAGTCCTTCTCATAAAGCACATGTGGTAATTCCTTCTTAAGGAACATTTTTCCTGTACTTGGTTAAATTTTACTGTAACATATAACATTTATTGAGCACTTAGTGCGTGTGAAGGACTTCTCATGGATTATCTCATTGAACAAACTCCCCACCACTGTCATTTTGTGATCCGGTGACAGAGTGGTTACATGTTGCTGTGATGTTTGAAGCTCTACTGCTGATATTTCAAATACCAGCAAGGTCACAGGTTTGAGTAGAGCTTCTACACAAAGAGTTGGAAGGAGAATCTGAAGATGTACTTCTGAAAATCATTTCATTAAAACTTTATAGATCACAGCAGAATATTGGCCTATTTGGTGCTAGAAGATGAGTCTCCTACATTGAAAGGCACACAAAACACACAGTAGTGGTAGTATATGAATATTTAGATATAACAATGATTGTCAAGATAATGCAGACAAGTCCAGAATTTTTATATTGGACATGTAGTCACCATGAGTTTATATCAACTTGGTCCCAACTAAGTTTAATAAATTATTCTTCTTACTTTGAAGGTGACACAACCACATAATTTTCTTCACAACTGTTGGATGCAGACTTAGTCAGTATTCCCAGGTCACACAGCTTATTTTGAACCTAAAATCAGTCTTGAGTTAAACATTTAAATATGGTTGAGTTTACTGAGACTCATAGCAACCTTCCAGGTTTCTGAGACTATAAATATTTTTTATTGAGATTGTAAATGCTGGAGAAGAGTATTGAATGTACCATGGACTGCCAAGAAAACAAACAGATTCATCCTAGAGAGGATTAAACCAGGCTGCTCCTTGGAGGCAAGGATTGTGGGGCTTC
>NW_006399820.1:1573793-1632950 GCF_000299155.1 Elephantulus edwardii | reverse complement strand
AACAACAACAACAACAATGCAAGTTTATAGAGAACATGGATTTCCATTCATTTGTTATTGCACATTTCCCTCCCTGTCCCCTCTCCCCGCCTAATTCTCTCTTCTCTTTGTGGGGGGGAGGGGGGGGGTAAAAAAGGACTGTAAATCTTAACAGGAAGAGACTGCCTGCCTTTCTCCCATGGAGCAGATAATATTTGAACTGCCACCTTTCAATTACTAGTCCAGCCATAGCATATTGTGCTGCCAATGAAAAGGCCGAACATCTCCAATCGTTCAAATCCACCAGCATTTCTGAGGATGAAAGGTGGACATTGTCTTCCCATTAAAGTTTATAGCCATAAAAATCTGATAAAGTTTCAGCTATGGGTTCCATTCCATCCAGTGGCAGTGTGTGAATGAGCTCTTATTTCAGAGTTTGTGTTTTCATACATTATGGGTGCTAAACCCTAAAATAAAGAGTATACGGAAAATAGAATACATGACCAATCTTTAGACATTTCTATAAATGATAATTTTATATTCTAGAAATAAAAATATGGTACCTTTAAGCACAAACTATTAATGTATTCCACTTAGTCAATAAATGATCTAAATTATTTAATATCTTTCTACCTCTGATACTCTTAAATAATTATTCTTACTTTATTTTATATCCTGAGAAGGGAGGGGAAATTTCATGGATTACATTAATTCTTTCATTTTGTTTTCATTGAAAAATAGTAACTCTAGTTATACCTTCCATTTCTTTAATATTTACAGAGGCTGTACTTCAAAGAAGAAAAGAATTTATAGCAAAAAAAAATCCTATCAAGAAGGAAAGAAGTAGACTTATTTTAGATTTTTTTTTACAAAAAATACCCTGCCTCATTAATAATCAATATCATCAAGATCTACAATCTTTTTTTGTTAAACTTCATCAAGAAAAAGAATTTATTACAATATCTTCTTCTAGAATCTAAAATCCCATTTTTAATCAAATGGGCTCTTGAGCAGCTACTGTATATTCCCAGTAATTGAATCTGGAATTTGACAAAATTTAGTGATACTGTTTTTTATCTGTAGTGTTAATATTTTCTTTTTTAAATCATTAATTTTTTTGACCTTTATTCTTTGTTCTTTCTTTTAAATAGATTTTCAGAGATTCTGGGCTTCCACTCATTCATTGCTGCACCACTCTCTCCACCCTCCTCCCAGTTTGTTCTTGTCCAAATGCCACAGTGCTTGTCAAAGCCAGTTCTGATTAATCTCCTTTGTCAGTGTGTCCTTTGCCATTCCCTATCACTCCTCCCTGAGAGAGACTTCACCCTGATTCATAAGGAAAAGGGGATGGTGTATTCTCTTAGCTACTTCCTGCTGAAAAGGAACGCTGTAGGTTTCAGGGTGAAGATCTTCTCACTACCCTAAAGGGCCCCTTTGGAAATAGGAAACACATAGACTATTGTGGAATTTTATGTGGTATTGTATGTGTATCTTACGCACGTGCGTGCACGCACACACCCCCACCCCTAAACATTTGTAATTGTCATCTTAAAGAATGAAACAAATTAGCTATAGCAGTTATTTTTCCAGTTTAGTATTTAACAATACTAACCTCTACTAGGTATTTTTAGAATTTTTTAAAGATATATAATATGGCTTTGGAGATACTGATATTTTAACATTATTAGAACATCACTCTATGTGTGTACACACCCACACCCGCACCTGCACCCTCGCACACACACACACTCTCTACAGGAGCCATGGTGGCACAGTGGTTAAAGAGGTTGGCAGTTGTATGGTTGGCAGTTTGAATTCACCAGTTGCTCTGCAAGAGAAAGATGTGATAGTCTGCTACTATAAAGATTTACAGAATTTTTTTCAGATGGGTTTTTTAGTGCTTGTTTGTCTTTTCTTTTTGATTCAAAGTAGTCATCTTTGACTTTTAATTTAAAAATTCAGCACATTTACATTTAATGTAATTGTTTCTTTCTATTTGTTTTTTTCTTTCTGCCTCTTCCTCCATACCTCCTCTACCTCACTCACTCTTCTTGCTGTCTGTCTTTTGGAGTAATTAAGTCTTGAAAATTATGTTTTCCCCTTGCGCTTATGAACTTACTACTTATTCATTCTTTTTCAAATATATAGAAACTAAATATTGGTCCTGACCCAGATTGGAATTTCCAATATGGAAGAGAATATTCAAATCTCTTCTAACTATCTAAATTTGAAAGCATGCACCTCAAAACATGCTTGATACATTAACTCATCTTTGCATGGGTCAATCATTGGTGGAGAATAGACAGGGCTTGCATATCTTGCATATGATCCACATGTCTAAAAGCTTAGTCAAACTGTCTGTCCTTTAGGTTTTCAGCAGAGTTTTTGTTAATATTTGATGAATCTTAGGGAATTCAGGTGACATAGTGGGTAAGGAGTTGTGTTGTTAACCCAAAGGCAGGCAGTTCAAATTCACCAGCTTTCTGCCAGAGAACTATGGGAAATCACTTCCTGCATAATTTATAGCCTCTGAAAATCTGCTGGAAGATCAACCTTGAGTCAGTTAATTCCAATTCGGCGACAGTGAGTTTAGATATCAATTGCTAAAATTTGTAGAGAATTTGGCATTATATAGTAGAGAAGCAGCCAGGTCGGTTTTTGTTTTGGGTGTTTCTAGGTTTTGGGTTTTGTGGGGTTTTTTTGTTTTGGTTTTTTTATGGCTGCCTGCAGTTTCAGAGCTCATAGTCCAAGGGGACCTATGTTTAATTTTGTCTTGTAGAATTTAAGGAGTCTGTCTAAGTCAATACACCTGGGAAGGTAATAATAACTCATTTACAACAGGAGGTTGGCAAAATTCTGTTATTTATTTCTTAGCCAGAAGCAGTTCTGCATTCATTGTAGTCCTTGGATGAGTTGAATGGTGTTCTTACTTTCTCTTTCTGGTCATTTAGAAAATACCTCACCTTAGATACTGCTAAGAAATTGGTGAATCATTTCAAAGTGGAAAACTAGCTCTCAGAAATTAAAGCTTACTGACAAATGTCTGGGGTTGTTAGTCATAAACCAATTAAGATTGGAATCCATCTGCCAAAAGTGAAGCTGTTACCCAAATAGTTAATATTATGCCATTTTTCTTGACAATAATTAAATAGCATGCATCTGTTCATCCAGCAGCTAGATCAACTCATTAAGACAGAGGTTAAAAAGAAAAGCGGGAACAATTATATCTTTCTTCCCAAGAGGGTTTGCATTTGAAACAGGGCCACAAGAAAAAAGGTAATGGTTGGCCCCAAAACATCTCTAATGGTTTCAGATATTGTTCTGCTTCATTAACCAAACCCCCAGCTTCCCCTTCCTTATAGGTGGGATAGAGAGAAAGGCAGACATGTTTACAGGTGATTTGAGAGTTAAAGATGGACATTAGAAATTAAAACATGATCAAAGTGGAAGTCAAATTTAAATTCATTTCCTGCCTTTATGAAACAAACGTTATTCTGATTATTTCAGAATTTTTATAATCTCCTTTTTTTTTCTCCTCCCTTCAGGTGTGTCCTCTTTAAGTATTCAGTTTGCCAAACTCCCAAAGGGACTAAAGTATTTAAATTTATCTAAAACCTCATTATCACCTAAAGGTACAGTATCACTTACTTCACAGTTTATCTTTTGTATTCCTGTTGCACCATACTACTGTTGAGAACTGACTGCACAATTATGTATGCATTTTAAAATCTCTATATTATTATGAAATTATATTATTATATCATTAAAAGATAAATATTGCCTGGTAGTTTAAAGATTTAAAAATTATGTATGTAATTTGAGTTCTGGATGTCAAACATTAAGTGCTTTGAGAGTTGAGGATAATTTAGAAAGACATAGCACAGTCTGTAACTTTTAAAATGTGGAGTCCAGTGATGCACACAAAGTGCTTCACATTTATAGAAGCAGCTAATTGTATTTTTCTTTCTAGGTTATTTTCATGGAAAAATTAGCTTTCAAAGTTACTTACTCTAAAGGAAGTGTTGTCCTACCTGTTGGATCACTGCCATCTGTGTTTCCCATCCCTAGGAATTGTCCTTTCTTTTTTAGATCCATTCCCCATTCCATTCACCTCACATCACATTTGTTCAATTGTTGCCAATCCTCTTCTCAGAAATTTTCAAGTGACTGCCAACAAATTGATTCCAACTCATAGCAACCCTCTGTCTGTTTTTTGAGGCTGTATAGAAGGCTGCCATCTTTTTCCCATAAAGCTGCTGTAGATTTGAACTACTGGAGATAGACAACTTTTTGGTTAACAGCACAACACACTAGGTTAAAGACATCAGTGCTACTTTCCTACTCCTATTATTCTTTTAAAATATATTGCTAAGCCTAACTCATTGGCCATTTGAATCCCAACTTATGTCAAACCTACAGGACAGAGTAAGGTTTTATCTTACTCTGTAATCTTTATGGAAGCAGACTATTGTATCTTTCTATCATGGAGTAACTGGTGGGTGCAAACTACTGGTCATCCAGTTGCCAGTGAAGTATGTATCTGCTGCATCTTTTAGGGCTTACCCCCTCTTCTTACTGTTGTTATTGTTAGATGCTGTTGAACTGACTATGGCTCAGTGACCTGATGAACAGCAGATCTGAACCCTATCCTCCCATGTGCCATTCCCATCTTCTCTGACACTCTTGTGTATGACACACATTGCTGCAGCTACTGTGTCAGTCCATCTCACTGAGGACCTTCCTCTCTTTCATCGATCCTCCATGTCTCCAAGCATGACACCATTTCCAAGGAATAGGTAGAACCCTCTTAATACTTGAAGTTACCCTTCTGTATAGATCGGGCCATCATACATCCTGCTGGTCTCCTTCAGATGTCTGAAATGTACTTCTTTAATCCTCGAATCTTTGTAGAGAACTTTAAGTTCATGGTATAAAACTTTCATCTCTGATCACATTTTTTGAATTGGTTTCTCTATTTCTGATTTCAAAGAAGACTGAATCACCCTTTTCTTTGTTTTGCTCATAGACAACACGTGTGACATTGTTATAAAAATACCATGTCATTCCTAGAATGGGCTCTGCTTACAACCTGTGCTTTTCTCATCTCTGTAGCTCCAGCACCTGGCACCAAGCCTGGACCACTGTGGGTGTTCAGTGAAAGGTGTTGAGCTGAATAACTTGCCATTTCTTAAATATATCATTGGAAGCAGTGTGCATAGTTGTTAAAGTATAAATTCTCAAGTTAAATTTCCTTGGGTTGAATCCTGACTTTAAAATATTAGCTCTACATATGAGCATGTTTTATTAATCTCTGTCTCTCACTTACCTCATTTGTAATGAGGATGTAAAGTATGTACCTCCTTAAGTAGATTGATAGAGCTAATATAGGTGTTGTGTAACTTTATATAAAAAGGACTCAATGTATACCAGCCACCAACATCACCATCATGAGTACCACCATCACTATCATCATCATCATCATCATCATCTGCTGTCATATGGTTTATAAGTTTTTATTTCGGGCTAGAACAACCTCATGTCTCCATCAACATACTGTGAGACTCTATGCTTATCTGTAAGATGCAGCTCACTGTCTCTTTGAAAACTTCTCAGAAAACCTCCCCTACCACACTCTGCAGACCTAGTTGTTCCTGTCTGTCTATTACATGCTGTTTTTGTTACTGTTGTTGTTAGGTGCCATCAAGTACAACCCACAGTGACTCTATGAGCAACAGATCTGAAACATGTCCTGTCCTGTGCCACCCTCATACTTCCTGACACAGTAGAGTTTATTGCGGGAGTCACTGTGTCATTCCACCTGGTTGAAGGTCATTATCTCCTCCACCTACCCTCTGCCTTCCTGAGCACATGAACATTCATTAGTGAGATGAGATGGACTAGCTTTGGACACTTTGAATCGCATGGTATACTAGGAATGAAAAACAGAAGAAGAATGGTGTTGCATTATTAGTAAAAATGTCAATTTCAGGTTCTGTCCTGAAATACGATGTTGTAATTGATAGGATATTATCTGTATGCAAACAAGTGATAGGATATATCCATATGCATTGAAATATTTGCTGCTACATCTAGAGCCAAAGAGTAAGACATTGAAAAATTTTACCAAATGTCACAGTCTGAAAGTGACCTAACATACAGTGAAGATGGATTAATGATGATTGGTGACCGGAATGCAAAAGTTGGAGACAATGAAGAAGAAACAGTAGTTGGAAAATACGGGCTTGATGTTAGAAATGAGGCTGGAAATAGAATGATCAAATTTTATATTTTCAATGATTTATTCATTGCAAATACCTTTTTAAAAAAACCATAACAATAATTTTACATATAGACTTCTCTTCATGAACTGCATAGGAATCAGATTGACTGCATCTATGGAAGGAATCATTAAAGAATGGCAATATCAGTAATCAAAACTAGGCCAGCTGTGGACTATGGATCAGGCCGTCAATTACTCATGTGTAGGTTCAAATTGAAGCTGAAGAAAATAAAAACATGTCCACAAAAAACCCAAAACATGATCTATTCCATCTGATTTTTAAAATAATCTTAAAAAATAGGTTTGAAGCATTGAACACCAGTGATCAAAGACCAGATGAGTTGTGGGGTGATAACAAGGATAACATCCATGAAGAGAACAAAAGGTCACTGCAGAGAGGAGAAAGCAGAAACTGAAATAGATGTCAGAAGAGACTCTGAAGATTGCACTAGCATGTTTAGAAGCCAAAACAAGGGGAAACATGCTGAAGTAAAGAATTTCTCTGTTACATAGAACTTTGTGAATGTGTCAGTGTTTGTTAGCATTTCCCCCAATTGCATTTTGATAGTGTCCCAGAATGGGAGATTCTGGACTGTGAGGTCTTTGCCTTATTCATTGCTGACTCCCCAGCACCTACCTGGCACATTGCATGTATTTGCTAAATGAACTGAAGTGAATGTGAACTAACATGGTTCCCAGAGGGTTTTGTATCTACTCATACATTAGTCTGAATGTAGTCATCCTACAAATGATTTGCAAGTAGTGCCATACAGCACATGATTTTTTGTGCAAACATTTACATACACACTACTAGAGGGACTACTACTACTACTAAATAGACTACTAGAGGGAAGGATTTGCTTTGGAATCAGTGTTTGTTGCTAGCTCCTAAAGCTTATTTTCTCCCTATTGCATGATTGCTGTTGTACTATAGCAAAACGCATCTTATAAAACCTCTTCCTGATGATTATCAATGTGTTACATATTTATGGGAAAGATTTTGAAGGAAGTCTTACAAAAGCAAGTATATGTAAATAAGTATGGGATTGAGACTCAATGTTAAGAAGACAAAGATTCTCACCATTGGACCAATTGGCAGCATCAGGATGGATGGTGAAGATACTGAGATTGTTCACAGCTTTAGTTTGCTTGGCTTCAGAGTCGACACTCTCGGCACCAGTAGCCAGGAAATTAAAAGACAAATTGCGATGGGAAAGTCTGCTGTTAGGGACCCTTCCAAAGTACTGAAGAGCAGTGGTATGCCTCTGGAGACTAAGATGCATCTGATACAGGCCATAGTCTTTGCTATCACTTTTTTTGCATCAGAGAATTGGACAACGACTAAGGATGATAGAAGGAGATTTGATGCCTTTGAGCTGTGGTGCTGGAGAAGAGTGTTGAGGGTACCATGGACTGCCAAGAATACAAACAGATTCATCCTGGAAAGGGTTAAACCAGGCAGCTCCTTGGAGGCAAGGATTCTGAGGCTCTGTCTAACCTACCTTGGACATGTTGTAAGGAGAGACAGGTCCTTGGAGAGAGACATCATGCTTGGGAGGGTGGAGGGACAGCGCAGGAGGGCAAGGCCCTCTGGGAGGTGGATTGATTCAGTGACTGGGGTAATCAGGATGGGTGTGTCAGAAGCAGTGCGATTGGCACAGGATAGAGCAGGTTTAGGGCTGTTGTACATAGGGTCGCTATGAGTCGCAAGCAACTGGATGGCACATAACAACAACAACAACATGCAAAAATTACTTATAAACCCTTATACATCACAAAATAGTCACTGTTCACAATTTGATATCGTCTTTCCTCACTGGTTTCTGTTGAATGTCTCGTTTATGTGTCTGTGCATAGTGTGTGTGTGTGTGTGTGCACTGTTCACAATTTGATATCGTCTTTCCTCACTGGTTTCTGTTGAATGTCTCGTTTATGTGTCTGTGCATAGTGTGTGTGTGTGTGTGTGTGTGTGTGTGTACAAACACGTATAAATATACACATACAAACATGTGCACATATGCTCACACATAAATGAAGTCACACTATGCTTACTACTTCATAGGTTTTGCCACCCCCACCCCCATTGTATTGTGATTGCTTATTTCAATAAATACATTGTCACCTTTAATGAAACATAATATTCTAGGATATGGAATGATGCTCCATATTTATTTAAATACTCTGTGTGTGCTTTCCCATTTTTCTTAATGCTGTATAAGCACCACTAACCTGAATTTTGTAGCTAAATATTAATAATTTCATTTTTTAATTTTATACTGGTTTATTTACAAAGTTCAAATACATTGTTTTTCCACACCCAATCTTTCCCATTTCCTTCACCTCCCAACATTAAATTGTGCCACCCTATGATTACCTTCCCCATCCTCAACCCTCTGCTTCCTCCACCTGCATCCTGGATCCTCATACTTGTTCTACTATAATGGTCCTATACAATATTTGTCCTTATGGGACTGAGTCAGTTCACTTAGCATAATACACTCCAGGTCCTCCCAAGTAGGTAGAAGTTTACAAAATCATTGGTCCTGCATGCTGTGTAGTATTCCATCATGTAACGGTGCCACACTTTCTCAATCCAATCAGTTATGTTTGGACATTTGGGCTGTGTCCATGTTCTTGCGAGGTGAATAATGCTACTATGAACATTGGTGTACAAGTCTCCATTTGTGCCTCAGTTCTCATTCTCCTGGGGTATATTCCAGGCAGTGCAATTGAGTCAGATGCAATTTCTTTGTTCACCTTTTTGAGTAAGCGCCAAACTGCCTTCCAGAGTGATTGTGCCATTTTACAATCCCACCAACAGTGTATAAGAGTTCCTATCTTGCCACATCCTGTCTAGCATTTTTTTTACTTGTTGTTCTCTTAAACTTTGCCACTGCTACTGGAGTGAGATGGTATCTCATTGTGGTTTTGATTTGTATCTCTATTATTGCCAGTGATTTTGAGCATTTCTTCATATGTCTGTTGCCCATTCAAGTATCTTCTGGGAAAATTCTTTCCATGTCTTTTGTCCATTTTGTAATCGTTATTATAATAATTCCTATTTTAGGATAATTTCCTGTAGGAAGCATTACTAAATTAAAGAGATTGTGGCCTTTTTTTCCTGTTTATTGCCCAAGAAAGTCTAGTGGTATAGCCTGTAGGAAGTTGCAGTGTTAACCCAACGGTGGTACATCTCTGGCATCTTGAATTCAATAGGGATATGAAGGGAGAAGTGAAATCTTGGAGGTAATCTCCTCCCATGCAATTTATAGCCTCCAAAATCCCAATAGAGGATCAATTTGAATTGGTTCCTATGCAATAGTAATGCGCTTGAGTGTTTTTGTCATTTATTGCCACAATGTTCTGCAAACAATTTGTACAAATTTAATCACATTTTTACCATCACTAGATATCATTCTTTTTTTTTTCATTGTCAGTCCTGTGATTTAATTTTACTTGCTGTATTTTTTTCTTTCCAAATTGCTTCCCTCTCCGTTTGTTCATCAGTCATTTTTGGACGTGGTAGTGGTTCAGTGTTAGTGTTCTTTCCTTCTGTGAAGGAGACCCGATCCACTTCCCAACCTGTGTAGCCAATTTTCACAGTCACCCATCCCAGGAGATGATTGTATGTTGCTGTGGTGCTCAGATGGCTTTAGTGGAGCTTCCACCCTAAGACAGATAAGAGGGAAAGACATGATCACATATCTCCAAAAATCAACCAGTGAAACCCTGTGGAGCATATAGTCTCATCTACAACTGATCGTGGTGGCGGCACTGGATTGCAACGTGTTTCCATCCATTGTATGTGTGGGGTTGCTGTGAGTGGGAGACTGACTCAGGAGCTGAAACTATGTAGTCATTTATATTTCTTAAGGAAGAGCTGCCAACTGGCATCCTTTATTTATTGACAGTGGTAGTCTTTTTTCCTTGTACAAATTCTCTATGTAATAAAAGCTCTAATCATCTATCATATGCCCTTTGGCAACATTTTAACTCTTAAAGGATAGGGTTATGTTTTCTGTTTTAAAACTGAGTTTTATTTTGATTTGTTTCTTCATTACTGTAGAACACATAGAAGGATGTGGTGATCATTTGTCCTTCCTAGGAAGAATTTTCATTCTCAGGTGCTTCTACACTACCTCTAGTTGATAATTGTGCCTCCCTTGAGTGTGGGGCTGGGGCACCCAGCAAAGCTGATTCCTCAGTTTCCTTGTGAGGGAGGAAAGCTTTCTATTCCTCTGAACACCACGTTTATCTCTTCTCTGCAGTGAGCTATGTGCATGTTAGAAAGTGTGTTTTAGAAATTAGCATTATTTTACCTTATCCAAAAGTGTGGTTGAGTTGAAGTACACTCATTCCTGACCTTCCATTGGGTTTCTGAGACTGTACATCACCTGAGAGGAAATTACCCATCAAAATAAGAAATTAAAATTGACTTGAGAACTTTTGTTATTTTTACAGACTTTCACATGAGAGCTGAAAAGTTTTCAGGTTCAATATAACGGATTAAATTACTGCTTTAAGCTTTTGCTGATTTTGACAAACTTGTTTTAGTTCTGTGAAAATGTTTATGTTTACAGCTCTATGATTCTAGACAGACTGTTGTTTTGTTGATTTCCCCTCCCATCTCTCCATGATATAGCCCCACCACCTCCAGAAACCTTTTATTTTCCTCAGATGTTAGCTAAATGATAGTTCTCTGGATTTCTAGCAAATGTCCTGCTGGTTGCCAGATTATGCCAAAGCATGGCCATCTGGTACACCTTTTTCCAGCTGTAAACACTCCAATAATAAAGACAGAGACTGATCAGAATTGCTGGGCAGCCAGAGAATGGCATGCAGATCTGTATTTTGTTTGGGTTGTAAGAGCCCTGATACTTCCATCCTACACTCTTATAATTTCCTGCTTTTAGAGGGCTTATTAACAGAGGCCTCACATGAGGATGGGCTCTGAATGCGGGGGCGGGGGGAGGGGAACTCTGTGTTCTGGTTCAGGAGCATGAAGCTGAGCCTATAACAGGATTCTCTCCTGATTCTGTTCAGATCCTAGCTAGCTGCCAAGTGCCTGCGCTTGTCAAGGAGCATTTCACTGTCAGGACTAATTTGGTCTTCTAATCTGGAATTTATTTATCGAGTTTCGTTATACCTCACCATGGAAATTATTTTGTGAATGATTTCCTTGATGAGAGCCTGGCATCCTTTTGTATGTTTTCAGCTCCACTATTTATGTGTACAAAACACAATAGCACTGATAGTGACGGGACACCCAGAAGGAAATTGGTCACTTGAAGAATCTTAGAAGATACTTCATGAAGTTGGAACCCCCCCCTTTTTTTAATGTGCCAATTCAAATTTCTTTTCTCTAACACAATTAATGAAATAACTTCCTTTATGGCTAAGTTTTTGTTTCACACCTATTTGTCAAGTACTTACTTTTTGGATTATAATTATTGAAATATCTTTCACATTGAGTTGGGTTTTATGAGGCTAATATTTTGTCTTTGCTCTAGAACTGTCATAACAAAAGACTTCAGTTAGGTGGCTTTGTAGAGCCCGAAGCATGCCTACTGCCCTCAAGTTAATGCTGACTTAATGTGTTCCTCTAATGGGTTTTCCTGGTTGCCAGTCTTGTTGGATATAGACAGTCTCCTCTTTTGCCCAAGGGATTGCTGGTGCATTTGAACTGCAGACCTTTCTGTTTGCATTCCGATACACATTATTCCAGGACTTCTTGTTTCTTTCATAAAAAAATTACTAATTTGTTTTCACACAATTATTCATACATGGTATGTTTTCTATTATTTACTGTTACAAATTCTGATTCAGATTGTTTGCATTACTTTAAGATGCCAAAGAAAACTTGTTTTATTACCAAAGTAGAGTCCTCTCCCTCCTTAGACACAGATTAGTAGTGCAGCATAATAAAGTAAATTCTGTTCTTGTCTCTTACTCCCTGTGATGATTTTGTCTGTGAATAATTTGTTCTTGCTTAGGGCATGACAGGAAAAGAGAGCTTTCTGTGCCTGTGTTTGTGGTTAACCTTAGTCCTGGCATTTAATGGGATAACTGGGCAGTTAATGGAAACACTCATGTCTTATCTTGTTTCCTGGGGTGGACATTAAACCTGGATCTTCTCAATGTTGCAGGGGTGAATAGCCTTTCTCAGTCACTCAGTGCCAACCCATTGACCGCCACCACCCTCATCCACCTAGACCTCTCAGGGAATGTCCTTCGTGGAGATGACCTCTCGGTGAGTTGTACTTTCTTGGTTTCCATCTTCAGATAAATGTTATGTAATAGCCTGAACTGATTGTTAGATGATAGATACATTATAGTTTATTACCATGCATTTTTATTGTATCTTAATCTATTTACAGAGCTAAGTGTTTTAAGGAAAAATTCTATAGTTTTCCTTTTATTAAATATTGTCTAACAGGCAGGGGCAGTCTTTGTTGAAAACAGCATCATGTGGGGAAAGGTAGAGAATCAGAGAAAGAGAGGCAGAGCCCCAACAAGATGGGTAGACAAAGTGACTGTGACAGTGGGTCTGAGCTATGAGCTCAATGTCACCTAACAACATCATCACTATAGTTCTGTAGTTGTTATGGTCTTGCTTACTAATACTCAAATTCTAATTATTTTAAAACATACTCTGTTCATTTATGGGGTGTTTTGTTGTTGTTGTTTTTTTTAATTTGACATTCAAAAAACCTGTTACCACCAAGTCAAAACTAACTCAGAGCAGCTTTATAGGAAAAGATATATCTGTAAAATAAACTGTTTCATGATGCACTATTGCTTTATTTTTATATACAGTTTCTTAGAGCTTGCATGTATAGAGAGCTCTGGTGGCTTAGTGGTAAGGACTGTGCACTGTGGACTCAAAGGTGAATGGTTCAAATCTGCCAGTAGCTCTGTGGGAGAATGTGGGCAGTCTGCTTGCTTGAAATTTACAGCCTCTTAAAAGCTACTGAAGGGTCAGCCATGGGTCTGTTCTGACTCAAAGGTATACAGCAAAACAACAGTAGTTTGCATATGAAAGGGAATAACAGAGTAAACCCCAATCCAAATCCGTTTCCATCTAGTGGATTCTGACACATGACAACCCCATGTGAGTCTGAGTAGAACTGTCCTAGGTAAGATTTACACCCAGTTCTGATCTATTCTGCGAATACAGTGCGGGCATGAAAGGCAAGGATTAGGGGTAAACCAGGGCCATGCCTTGGAATTTGCATACATTTTTCCTTAATTGTAAGAATTTTCCATACATCTGAGTCAATAATATAAATGGTTGTCAGCTCTTTTCAATGCAGTAGGTTAGGTATGATGTCACTGCCATATGTGGTGAGTGGTCCCTGCTGATGACCATGACAAATTTTAGAACAAAGTCCTTGAACAAGAGAGCTTACAGAAAAGGGAACATCTTTGAAGGATCTTCATTTTCATTCTGTCATTGTATTGGGAATGGAAGGCACTGTGGAATGTATTGTTTTTCTTCTATTTCATTTCTTTGTTTGGCAGGCAATGTGGTCACAGCCCTTTTTTGTAGATTTGTTTCTTTTCTTTTCACTGGCACTTCAAATTATGTAAATAATACTAGTTTCCTAGGGTGCTGTGACTTTTCTGTGTACTTTCTGATTTCAATTGTCCTCACTAGCAATTCATAACTCTTGCTGACAAAGAAAAAACAAGAGGCCTGAGAACTAGAGAAAATAGAGGAAAGGATAAAAGAAACCACTAAATATGAAATAATAAAACTCACTAAAGTAATAGAATTAATAGTCACTTTAAGGTAACAGAATGGTCTGGGACTTTGTTGCTTGGTCACAGATGGATCTTGTCCAGGTTTGCCAATGTGAGTGGAATGGAAATGTCTTGGTTAGTGTGGGCTACCAGCTCCAGCTAAGCCAAGTTCTGAGAGCTTGCAACAGGTGCAGGAACTTGGAACCTCCCCATGCCTTCAGGGAACACAACCTTGCTGGGGCTGCTTCTTTGGAATATGATGGCCAACTTCAGGGTGATTAGAGCTCCCCCTGCTGGTGCCCAAGAGTAAAACCTCACCCATTTTACATGTCTCTGGGAAGTGAATTGGGAGAGTTCAATCATTATTGAAGAGTTGGAACTGATTCATACCTGACCCTTCAATGAGTTTTTAGAACCTGTATATCTCACCAGAGGAGATTGCTTATCTTTTACCCATGAAGTCACCTGTGGATTTGAACTGACAGAGAAATGCTACATTTGGGTTAGCAGCACTGTGCACTCTGTGGACTATGTCTCTGGAAACCACTACAGTTCGTTGACATCAAGGTGATCCCAACCCATCACTCACTCATTCACTTGCTATCAATTTGTGACCAAATATAGCAGACCTCCATTGATGTTCAGACACTTGAGAAGAGACTGCCCATCTTTTTCCCTCAGAAAATTTGAACTACTAGAGAGACATGACCTTTGAGTTAACAGTAAAACTCTCTATATAACAGTTTTTTGTGTACCATCGAGTTGAAACTGACTTATAGCTGACCCTCTAGTGGTTTTTTAAAGGCAATAAATCACACAGGAGAAGATGGCACATCTTTCTCCAATGGAGTAGCTTGTGGATTTGAACTATATACCTTTGGGTCCGTAGCTGCCATATAGAGTTTCCACATCTGGAATCTTGTATGGATGCAGACTATCTCATCTTTTTACTGTGGGTCAGCTGATGGGTTCGAATGTCCACTTTTTAATTAATGGTCAAGAGCTTAACGACTTGCTTTCTGGTAGTGTATATGGTGAGTTAGTTTAAAAGGTCTGTGTTTCTTTTGGGTTCAAATCCACCAGCTGCTCTGAGGGAGAAATTTGTATTGAGATTTACGACTTTAGAAGCCTATGGCATTGAGATTGAGGTGGTTTGGTTTTGGTTTTGGTTTTGCGGTTTTTGGTTTTGGGGTTTTTTTTTAAGTACTGAGAAAATTAAGCACCCATGGCCTCTTCATGTGAGAGCAAATGATTTTTTTTTTCTTCATGTGAGAGCAAATGATTTTTGTGTGTGTGTCAAGAAACCTCCATACATACTCGTCTGTGTATCTGCATATCCTGTTCATAGAATAATCTTTGTGTTTCTGAATTTCTTGATAGAGAACTTTTCTGAAGTACCATAAAGCCAAGCTTCTGAACGTCAAGCATATTTGTGGAGGCCAGGGACACCCTCAATATAAGCTTGCTTGTTTTTGCAATCATTGAGAGATTTCGGTGAAGTATAGGAGAATGTAGCTATTGGTCCAGTGGCAGGGGGTTTAGGCTCAGTTTAGTTTATTGGTGGGTACCTACAGTCAGTACCCACACAGGGCAATTAAAAAACAATGGAAAATTATCCATTCTACTGTTTTGATAGCCTGGCTGAGGGAAAGAGTTTGGATTTTATAATCTCCTAAAGGATTATGGCTATATGTTTGTTTTTGTTTGGCTTTTGTTTGTTTTGCACTAATAGTACAATCAGGCTTGTCTTGTTAGCTTTTTGAAGTTACTCGAACAACCATTATGTTGGATAGAAAGAGCCAGGCCTAGTTCAAATTCAAATTAGTGGTTTCTTAAACATTTTCAAGACTGATTAGCATTTTGATAGGATCACTGCAATTCAGGTGTTATTTCTATCTGAGGAGTTACAACTAATTAGCACTGTTCCAAAATTACATAATGAAAGTTGAATTAACTGGGGTGGGGGATGGAGAATGAAATCATGTGCAGTAGAGGTCAGTTTGGTAGCCAGAAATCCACGTGAATTTTTCTTTCTTTTTTTTTTTAACTCAAACATAACTTTGTTCTAAATTTTTTTGGTGTTGAGGGAGAGATTTTTGCTGTCAGCATAGAAAATTCTGCTTATCTTCTTGGGAAGAGCAAAGAAAGGTCTTGGGAGTTGGGACAACATTTATAAATAAATTGTTGTAGTGGAAGTGTGTTTGTTTCTAGATCTCTAACATACTTGTTTTTTGTTTTTTATTTCAAGTACATGTACAGTTTTTTGGCCCAGCCAAATGCCATTACTCATCTGGATTTATCCAATACAGAATGTTCCCTGGACATGGTAATGTTTTCTTATATTGCACTGAGGGGTCTTGGAAGAGCTATTTAGAAGGAATAAAAGGGGCTTTCTCTGTAATAACATGTTCTGCTGGACATGGAGGTGTTTGAAAACAAGTACTCATTATTTCTTTCCCAGGTTTGTGGAGCCCTTCTCCGTGGATGCCTTCAACATTTAGCTGTGCTCAATCTCTCCAGGACCGTCTTTTCTCACCGGTATGTATTTTCTCCTGCTGTTGTTTTCTTCTGAGAGTCTCTTTCAGAGAAAGTTCTAGTCACCATGAGGACAGATAATCTGATAAAGGGTCAATATTACCCATGAAAAATTAATGTTGTCTTAAACTGTTATCTAAGAATATTTGGACCTGAAAGTTCAAGCTTTTGTTACTTTTGTCCATCTTGGATTCATGTTCATATCAAGAACTCGAGCCTCCTATGCCGGATGGTAATGTTCTTTTCCCCCAAATGTGGTTAAGTACTCTCTCTCTTACTGTAGCAACAAAACAAAACAAAACAAAACCAAAACCAACAATCACCAAAGAACTCAAAATCCTTTTAGGAATTTAAACCCAATTTCTCAGTTATTATCTTGTAAGTAAGTCTAAATTACCTCTGGAGAATATGAAGGATAGTCATTCCAAAACTCATGAATTTTAATTTTTAGATGTATCAAGAAAACCTAAAACTCATTGCCATTAGGTCAAGTCTTCCTCATAGCTGACCATCCAATAGAAATTTTGAGACTGTAAATTGCATAGGAAGAGATTTCCTATTTATCTCCCTTTGAGTCACTGGTAAACTCAAGCTGCCAGAAAGGCTCAGTCTTTGGGTTAACAGTGCATCTCCCTTTGGTCTACAACACCAGTATAGGACCCGTATAATAGGGAGCACTGTTGGTTCAGTGGTAAGGGATTGTGCTGCCAATGAAAAGATGTTGTTGTTTTTGTTGTTGTTGTTGTTATTAGGTGCCATCAAGTCGTAGACGACTCATAGCAACCCTATGAATGAAAGGCCTGAGCACTCTTCATAGTGTTTCCGGAGTAAGCCTTTCAGAAGTGGATGCCATTCCTGCTTCCAAGCTTGTTTTAATCAGGAAGCTCCACCAAACACTGTCCACCACATCAGTGTCACAGTGTTCAGCATTACAGCACCCACAAGTTACCTCTGTACAGCAGTGCACAGACCAGTGCTATATCACAGTTTAGTAAAGATACATAGTTTAAATCCACCATCCACTTCACTAGAGAAAGATAGGCGTCTCCTCCTGAAGAGTTTACTGCTTCTGAAAACCCCCTAGAGGGTCAGCTATGGGTCAGTTCTAACTGGATGGTATATGACACCAACTCTGCTTTGGACTTAAAATTATTTGTAAAATAGGCAACATATTAGAAGCAGCAGGGATTTACAAATAGCGTCAACTTCAAATGGAGAGAGATCACAGAAGAATTTTGAATAGTCTGTAGGTTATTTTAAAATAGTATTCTAATAGCATCTTGAGTGTTAATGTAGTACAAGAGAATTCTTATACCCAGATTTGTTGTTGTTGTGTAATGTTGAGTTTGAAACCCATAGCTGATCCTCCAGCAAGTTTTCAGGAGCAATAATTCACATGGAAAGAGATTATCCATCATTCTTCCATGGAGCAGCTAGTGAATTTGAACCACATACCTTTGTGTTGGCAGCACAGTTCCTTACCATTCAAACTCCCTTATTTCCAGAACTCATAAGCAATATTTTAGTCATTTCATGCTGTTTAATAACATGAGGAATTGCTTGATATTTTTATTTTTTATTAACTTTTTAAATGCTTTATATTCTCAAAAGAGTGATCCTCATTTCTAAAATTCAGATATGTGGCATGCTTTATTTCACAGTGGTATTTTGTAAATGGATTATTTACTATTTTAATGTACTTTTAGTTTAGTTTAGTAAAAGATGTCCCGGCACCAGCTGTTAACTAAATGGCTGGTGGTTCAAATCCAACAGCTACTTCATGGGTGTGGCAGTCAGTTTCCATAGCACTTATAGCTTTGGAAATCCTATGAGGCAGTTCTACTGTCCTCTGTGGTCATTGTGATTTGGAATTGATTTGATGGCAACTGAGTATTGGTACAATACTTTCAACAATAGTATAAACCTTTTTGGTGGCAAAACTGTGTCACAAATCTTCCATAAAATAATGTCAAAGACTATAAAGTCTAGGAAGGCTTACAATAACTGTGGGTTTGTGATCTATCCATTAGGAGCTGGCTATGGCCCTGTCTACATTCACCTTTACTCTAGGCTATGCAGCAGCATCTGTTGGGAATATCTTGCTAGTCTTGTGACAGAGGAGAAAGAAATCATGGCAGGACAATACTGGCTCCTAAAGTTCCTGCCTAAAAGCATTAGATCTGCTCATGCCCAGTTGGTCAAAGGAATTTGCTTAGTCACGCCTGCCTTCAGTGCTATGGGGAAACAATTTTCCCTCTGAAAAAGGCAGTGAAATTGGCTGCATTTGATATATCCATTCTGCTCTGAGACAAAGTAGCAGTTATATTATGTTTACAAAGAAAGCAACATTTGTAGCAGGAAAATGATACTAAAAAAAAAATATAGCATCATTTGCTCCAAATGTTCATCTAAAGAATGAACAGGAATATTTGCCAGGTTATATTGTTTGACTACCTGGAACTAGAGATGTTTGAACTGTGTAATGTTACATTTTACCAGAATTCCCTTTTTATCTGCTCAGCAAGAGATTCTGATTGCATAGCTCTTTTCTTACCAAATAGTCTGAAATTGTCCTGTTTTCAAACTCTTTTCAAATAGTGATAAATTTTCCCACATCTCTATGCATTAAGTACTATATGGGTGAACTAGACCACTAGGAGGAGGCCCTATGCCCCGAGAGTCTCTTAATTTTTCCACAGACTATGAATGACTGTGATTAAATGAGTGCTTACTGTATGCTGAGGTAAGTGCTTTCCACACACAGATACTTCAATCCTTCTTTTGTTTTCTCACAAAGAACAGGACAAGAACAATGATCCCATTCTAACTTTAGATCTTGAATCTTGTTTTTCTTAAATATCGGTAATGTGATGTTGGTTGTTGAGCTGTTTGACTTGACTGACTTACTTCCCACTATAATAGCATGGGAACCTATTTCAAGGTGTTACATATTTCCTCTTGAAGTTTCATCTTTATTTTCACCTTCAGCTTGAACCAGTTTGATTTTCAGGGTGTACATCTTGGCTGAGCAGGCTTCATGCCACTGGACTTTCTGTACTGTTCTCCTCATAATGTTAAGGTCACAATCTTGCACCTATAACGTGCTGTTCCTCAAAACTCTTGCCAAATGCGAGTAGTAAGTCTTAACATTCAAGGCTGCCAAGTGTGAAAACTTTTTAAATCGGTAACAAATACGTGTCTTCTTTCACTCCTGTTCCCTGAAAGTCTAAATAATTTTCTGAAAAATCTAAGGTTAAAAGACAATGAGTTGGTTGCTCATAAAAACTAGGGGGGAGAAAAATTGTTCAGTGTTTAATGAGATGCCTTAAACTCTCCCATCATTCCTTTCATTGTATGAAATCCATTCATTTAGGTTTCAAATATTTTGGGGTTTTCTTTCCCCCTTTAAATTTCCACTAGTTTATGAGTTATTTCACTATGTATGAGTAAGAAATAGATAGTTATATTTGTTGAGATGCTTGAGCATTTGGAAATGTGTGTGTTGGGATGCAAGTGTAATTGCTAACCCCAACTCTGGCATTTTGTTTTTCAGGAAAGGAAAAGAGGTGCCTCCATCTTTCAAACAGTTTTTTAGTAGCTCCCTGGCTCTGATGCAAATCAACCTTTCCGGCACAAAATTGTCTCCTGAGCCCTTAAAGTGAGTGATAAATTAATTCTTCCCAAAGCTTTTCGAGTTCCATTTATTGTAATGGATGTGTTGAGGGGAGGGAGAAAGACATAACCTGAAGAGGAGAATGCGTTCATCATACTCTGGTCACCAGAGTAAATGAAATTCTTTTTGATCTTGAACGAGTACACCATACACTATTTTTGCGTCTTCTACAAAAAGAATAAAAAAAAAAATTGGGGGGTTATGACCTTGGCAATTGTCGCTGATCTTTTATAAGAATTATAAAGCTTATAAGTACCATTGACTTTATTTTGACCCCTTCTCAATCCTTCTTAGATATGTTACTGTCTGATTTTTAAAATCAATGTTTATTTTAAATATATCAACCAATAGGAGTAATCAAAATCTGTAAGTATTGTATGCATACAGCTGAATCAAGTTTTAGGTTTTTATTTCTGAATTATCTAAGTCAGTATGTGTTCTCTTTGGCGGTTCAGAATTTTTTTTGGCTGCCCAATTTATATTATTGGTTAATATCCACTTTGTAAATGTAGCCATGAAGTAAAAATGTTTGATAACAGAGGCGTGAAATAATGTTATCCTTTATATTCCTGTTTAGCCTTGCCAGGAACATTCAGAAGTTCACTGTATAGGTCCTATAGATTCAAATTCTCTATGAGTCTGAAGACAATATTCTCTAAGCAGTTATGTATATGTACATTGTCAGATATGCATAAATGCACAGATTCCTCCTTCCTCAGCTAACATGTAAATCAGCACTACATTTCCCTTCAAATTCATGCGGAATGTTAAAGCAAATGACTGCTATTCATTTGACTAGAGACTAATCATTATGTAATTTATGAGCAACCACTTTGTTTTCCTTTTGAGAGGTATAAAATTCTTTGTCACAGTATTCAATTTAGCACCTTACTTCTAAAATAATGCTGGCTTGTTAGAACAGTCATTATTAGGTGCCATCGAATCAAGTATGACTCATAGCAACAATATATGCAACAGATCTGAACCCTGTTCTATCCTATGCCATCAGTAGATGCAGTAAAATGCTTTAACATGGGGTTAAAGGTGAGGAGATAAAAAATAAAACCAAATGCCATTACAGCAGGTGTTTGGAAAGCACGACGACCAAAACATTGAATTAATAGGTTGCACCCAAAGCAAAACAAAGTAAAAAACACCACCACCACCAACAAAACCAACCCAACACTACCATCAAGTTGATTCTGAGTTATAGTGACCCTGTGGGACAGAATAAAACTGTCCCATATAGTTTGAAACTGCAATTTTACAGAAGCAAATGGCCTCATTTTTTTTTTCCTACTAAGAGGCTAATGGGTTCAAACTGCCAGCCTTTTAGTTAACAGCTCCACACCTTATACACTGTGCCACCCTTTGCCACCAACTGCTCCTTGAATTAATAGATTACAGGTCTATAAATGTGTTGCTGTAAAGAGTGAAAAATCTTGTACTGATTCTGTTTATATGGCTATTAATAAAGCTGTCAAAGACAATATTTTAAAAGAGCCCTGTGGGATTATATTTTAATCATGTTTACTTAAACATTTGCTCAGCTAATATTGATTGAAAATCTACGTTATACCAGATAACATGGGACCTTGAGTAGAAAGCAGAGCCAGACATAGCCCTTATCCTCGTTGTTTATATCAACGGGAGATTAGCATATTCATTTTGTTGAGAGGGACACAGAATCCTATAGCTTTTAAAAAAAAACCTTTGATCTTTGTATTTTTTCATGATTGGCATACTTGATTTCATAGAATATTACATACTATAATATCACTCTATTTCTTATATGTTCATATCATTATATATTTTAAACATTATTTTACAGAAATAGCTAATAATTGTTAAATTTTTGCAATTTTTTTTAGAATATTTAATATCAAATTAATTGTTTCTTTAGCTCTTATTTGTCTCAGTAAAAAGTGTGAGGTTAAGGGACTTATAGCTGAAGGTTTCTGTAAAACAAATTCTACAGTTGGCTCATATCCTCATATTCTGTATCACATGTTCAGCCCACCCAGGATAGAAAATATTCTAGCAAGCAGGGCAATTATGTGTCAAAAAACAATTCCTCAAAGGCTAAGAGGGAATATGAAGTACTATTTACACAGTATTTGCATTGGGTTAGGTGTTAAAAGAATCTGGAAGACACAATCAGGGTACTTTTTATTTAGAGGCAAGGATGCTAAAACTTTGTCTTTCATGCTTTGGGCATGTAGTGTAGAGAGGGACTAGTCCTTGGAAAAAGGCATCATACTGGGAAGGTAGGGGTCAACCAGAGAGAGGAAGCTCCTCACTGATGTGGACACACAGAGATTGTCACAATGGTCTTGACATAGAAGAGATGGTGTTGATGTTGCAGAATGGGGCTAGGTTCAGATCTGTTGTCCATAGGGTCTCTATGAGTCATAGTTAGCTTGGTACCACCTAACAATAACAAGAGATGAAATAATGTATATTAGAAGACTTCCTCAACAATTTACCTCTTTGCTATCAAGTCAGTTCCACTATTTGGCAATCCTCCATTGGGTTCATAAGAAGATAGATTACAACAGGAGGAGACTTTAGCTAGTAGATTCGAGCCACCAGAGAATCTCTGCACAACTTGTTATGATTTATACCATCAGAACTCCCTTGAAGATCTGCAGTAGTTATATGCAACTGTTATGCCATTCAAAGATCTCTTGTGGCACAGTATATGTTGTTTTCTCAACTGAAAGGTCAGCAGTGTAAATTCACCAGCTTCTGCTCTAAGGCAGAAACATGTACATTCTCCTGTAATAAAGATTATAGTCTCAGAAACTCCATAGAATTTTGGAATTAACAAATGTTAGCAACGGGCTTTGGTTTGCCCCTTTATGCAAAAGATGTGAACATCCCTATGGAGGGAGATATATCATGGAACCAATTCCTTTGGAACTAAGGGATGACTTTATATGAACTTTGAAATGATTATACAATTTGAAAAATCATCATAAAACTAGGGACCCAATTTTACCTACAAGAGGTTGAAGGTGTAAGGGAATTTCCATGACAGTATCGTGGTTAAAAATTCAGCTGCTAACCCAGAGATGAGTGGTTCAAATCCACTCAGTGGCTCCTCTGAAAAAAAGAGCTGACAGTTTATTCCATGAAACATTTAAAGTCTATGAAGTTTTGCAGGAAGGTTCTAGTTTGTTTTATAAGATCACTATAAATTATAATTCATGAACTCTGGAAGTTATAGTGCATAATGCATCAGCTGCTAACTCAAAGAACTGAGGTTTGAATCCACCAGGGTTCCAAAGGAGAAAAATGGGCAGTCTCCTCTTGTAAAGATTTAAAGCTTTTGAAATCCACTGGATTCCTATAAGTTTTAATTTATTCTGTGGTAATGCATTCTTCTGTTTGTTTTTTTCCCATTTGTTTGTTTGTTTGTTTGTTTGTGTCTTTGGGGTTTTTGGTTTTTGGGTTTTTTTGTTTTTTTTTTAGTCAGAATCAGAATTAATTCTACACAATAACTTTATGCTCTGCATGGACGACCACCTTTAATGTTTGAACAGGCAATGAAAGAAGTTGTTGATCTTAGCCCATTTCACTTTTGAGGAAACGGATGCTCAGAGAAGCCGAATTATTTCCCAGAGGTCACTATTGTAGATTGGGAAGCTGACTTTGAAATGGAGATTAGCAAGAAGAATGATGATTTTAATATGAAAGTGTTTTGGGGATGACCACTTCTGAAGGGAGGAGGAGGAAGAACACGGGATTCAGCAGAGGGAAAAGTTGAACTGGAAGCCGTTTCAGTAATAACCTCAGCTGGCCCTGGTGCTGGGTGGCTCCTTCAGAGCTGTCCCAGATCAGGCAAGGAGGCTGGGCTTTCTTTCTTCTTCCATATCAGTCCTTAGATGAAAGCTTCCCTAGAAGAGGGCATGGCCTCAGGTGTGGCACGTTTCTTCATGGAAGAAGATCTGAGATATGAGTTATAGCAGGTCCCACGTGTCAGCCAACCCTCCCTGGCTCAGGGCTGTACCTTATCCCCACTGCCTTCTTCTGAACCCAAAAGTCTTAAGGAAGATTCTTGTTTCATGAGGGGATTGGCATCAACCATGAGAATAAAGAAAAGCAATTTCTTTTGATAGTTAACCCTTTAAAGTTGAATATAACACTTTTAAAAGAACTTTCCACTTGGGATTCCTTCCATATGGTACAAAGAATATAACTGTTTTGTTTCATAATTATGCTTTTCTTTTGAAGTTTATTTGGTCGTGTTAAAATATGCCAAGGAGACATTCAAAGAATGCAGAACAGCCCTGGGGGCATAGCATGTAATGTATGTTGCTAACCTAAAGATTGATAGTTTGAATCTACCAGCCAGTCCTCAGGAGAAAAATGAGAAATCTCCGCCCATAAAGATTTACAGCCTCAGAAACCCAATGGAGGGTCACTGTGCCTTGGAGTTTCCTGACTAATGTAGTTCACCTGTGTTCCAAGGCTGGTCCTTTCCTCCATCAAGGCTGAAGATGTCATGGGAGTGTATAGTTTTCATTCCATTCTTTCTGTGGCTCTCTCTCTCCTCTTGTTCCTAAACTCTTACGACCTCCCTCCCACAGAGTTCCCCTTGGCCCTCACCCCATCTCTCTGGCTAAGTATTTTCAATAAACTTACCACATGCACATTTCCAAAATTATAACCACAATCACATATCTAGAGCTGGGAAAATGAAGTATAAATTCTCTCTTAGTCAATTTTTTAGTAATGCCTGAAGATCAAGAGGATAATTCTCAAGGCAGTTTCTTCTATCTCTCAGTAAATTATGTCCTGCCACACTGTTCTCCCCAGGTAGCCATTAGAGTTTGTTGTTGTTATTCGGTTTTATTTTTATTAAGGACACTTTCTTTGGGCTATTTATTTTTACTGGTCTCAGGAGTGGTTGCCTTTTCATCTTTAGCATTTGATAGTTAAAATCTTCTATTGCATCTCCATTGTACACTTGCAATTCATCCACATACAAGAAGTGTAGGAAGCATTTTCCATCTAAGCATTATAAAATATCATGGTAGAATGTGTGGTTAAGTGCTAGAAACTCTGCGCACATCTTTGTTTACATCTTGACTTTTATTGACTGATGAGAACCTGATGAGACACAATGAGAAAGGGTGATTTGCTAAAGCTCACCAAACAGTAAGAGAATCAGGACAAAATGGTCCTTCCTATAGTTTTTCAAGATAAAACTCTTCCAGCTGCTTAATAGTGCCCCTAGCGAGCTCTGGTGACTTAGTGAGTAAGGAGTTGTGCTGCCAACCCAATGACAGGCAGTTCAAATCCACCAGCTGCTCTGTGGGAGGAAGATGGGCAGTCTCCTCCTGTGTAACTTAATTAGCAATAAGTCAGTTCCATCTCAACAACATGTAACAATAACAGCAATACTCTCTCCAGGAAAGAAAGGGGAAGGAAAGGGGGGCAGGGGAAATTAAATATATTCATATATACGTCTATACTGTTCATATCTGTTCTTATGTTCATTTACTATTCATACATGTATGTGGAGGAAACATTTGCACAGGGCACGCTTAAGGCTTAGTGAAATGCAGTACAAGACATTCACTAGCACTTTGGTCTATAATGGAAGTGGTTTTTTCTGGCAGAAAGCAACTTAGCCCCTTGAGCTCCTTGCTTCCTGCTGGGATTCCACCTTGATGAGTGAGTCCAGAGAATATCAGAAGAGGGAAAAATATCTCAGAGAGCTAAGCATGAAATACACTGAAACCTGTAAGAGATGCAGCTCTGTGGAATTGCCTTGTTTTTCTGGGCATTGCAAGTTTTCCACTTTTAACAAGGTACAGCCTTCACATTTCATTCTCTCTCATTTTAATGGAAAACATTTGCATTTTCATTGCCTAATGGGTTTCTGCCTTCCACAGGTTCTAGATTTTGCAAGTTTGTAATTGTAATTACCTAATGAAGCCTTGAGACACAAACCTCACTCATACCTTGAGGTGTTTTTAGAGTATGTTAGGCAGTGCTCCTTTACCTGGGAACAATGATTAGGTAGTCACTTATGGATCAGATGTACTGATCTGACTCTCTCACAGTACTTACAACACTCCATCTGTCTTTATATGGTAGTTATTTGCACACGTGCTTGTTCCCTTGCTAAAGCTAAGAGGAGCTCTCTTGTGCTCATTTGATACTCCTCACAGGGCCTAGGTTAGGGCCCTTCCTTCCCTTCTCTAATTTGATGGATGCCTGTGCAAGTATGAAAAGTGTATTTCAAGCCTACTCGCTGGTATTGGACAAATCCAACTGCCTCAATTTTCAAATGAGGGAATTCCTTCTCAGAAAAGCCCTGTAGTTTGTTCAGACTATCTCTTGGTGGGACACCCATGATCCTGGATTTGAACTCAAGGTTTATACCTTATTTCCAGTGCTTTCATACCCTTCCCCATTCCAACTCTGGACACTGACATCATGCCCCTTGATGAATTGTGACTCTACAGGAGAGACTGTTATTATTGTAGTTGTTAAGTGCCATCAAGTTGTAGGTGACTCATAGCGACCCTATAAACGAAAGTTCTCAACACTTGTGTGACTTTCATCTTTTCTCCAGATTCATAGGGTTTCCAGAAGCAAGCTATTATGGAAGTGAATGCCACTCCTCCTTCCAAGCTTGTTTTAATTGGGGAGCACCGCCAAACACTGTCCACCATGGGTAACCATGAATGCATTTGACATATCAGTGTCACAGTGTTCAGCTTCACAGCAACCACAGGTTACCTCTGCATGGCAGGTGGACACACCAGGGCTATGCGACCTAGAAAACTGTTTGAAAAAAAAACAGTGAAAAACAGGCCTGAGGTCCCTGGATTAGAGTCACCTGTTTTTGGCTTGGTAACATCAGTTTCTCCCCACTAGACCAACTGATCTCTCTCTTTGTTGGTGTTATTGTTGTTAAGTGCCATCAAATCATAGGCAACCCTATGAACAAAAGTCCTCAACACTTGTGTGACTTTCATCCTTTCTCTAGGTTCATAGGATTTCTGGAGGCAAACTATGACAGAAGTGGATGCTACTCCTGCTTCCACAGGACAGACTAGAACTCCCAAATTGTTTGCAAAACTGTAATCTTTACGAGAGCAGACTATTCCCTTTGGAACTGGTGGTGGATTCAAACCACAGACCTTTGGGTTAACAGCCAAAACCCCTTAACCACTGTGCTACCAGGACTCCATTCCCATCTCTGTAGGTGCTTTAATAAACTCATCCAGTTATAATTTCACATCCTGGAGTCTGTGAAGCCTGGAAGAATCTTCCCTAATGTATTCCTTAGAGAAAACCAGCTTTCACTGTGCTACTCTAATAACAATTGCCTAATAATATTCTAAACATTATTAAAGCTGTTCTCAAGCAGATGCAGGTGGGGATTTATCTATGATGAACACCATCTAATCTCCATGTGCAATTAAGTGTACAGTCAGGCTATTTGCATAGGAATAGCAGTCCTGTTAGGTTTTGCATGAATGATAGACGAATGCTGCAGTGTCAGGTTTCCACTGCTGAGAGAGGCAGACATGCAACTGGCATCTTAAAATGTGTGATGTGCTTGACCTGTGTGTTTCAGACAACGCTGTCTTCCTTTCTAGAGTTTTATGCAGTATGCTTGCTTTTTCCCCCTTTTGTTTTGTTTTGTCTTTTATGTGTGTGATGGGCAGGATTTTGTATCTAACGTGTGTATGTTTTTTCCCTTCAGAGCGCTGTTATTGGGCCTGGCATGCAATCATAGCTTGAAGGGGGTTTCTCTTGATCTCAGCAACTGCGAGGTAAGAAAACCTTTAGAGCGTGTGCTGGAATAGATAGATAATAGGCCCCAAATTGTCTTGGGTTTTTTTCCTGGGGAAAAAAAAAATGTGATACTGTTATTCCACCAGGTATAATTGAAGCAGAAAAACATACACAATACAAGTTTCTGATGTGCTGTAGCAGAGAGCACCATTCAGAAAGCACTCAAGTATGTTCTTAATGACTTGGTTTTTTCCCAGACTCAGTGTCTGTTGTCTAAGTCTTTTATGATAAAGCCTTTTTAGAGCTATAAAGCTATAAACTTGCTTCACCATCAGGAGTGTAGCACACACAATTCCTTGCAGAGGGCTTAGGTTTACATTACAAAAGAAAACCCTCATTGATGTCAAGCAGGAACCAATTCATAGTGACCCTCAATTGGGTTTCTGTGGCTGTAAATTGCACAGGAGGAGACTGCCCACTTTCTCCCTCGGAGCTTCTGGTAGAGTGGAACCAGCAGACAGACATGTCTTTTGGGTTAGGAGCCCAACTCCTATGGACTCCGCCATCAGACTTGAACCTGAACTGAGGTTCTTTTCATCCATATTCCTTAGCCCTCACTTTAAGAATGTTTCTAGAACATTCTTAACATTTCCCTCTACTTCCCCTATATCTCTGTCTTTGAGTAGGTCAAACCCAATTTCTTCTAGAGTTCAGCTCCTAGTTTTGCCCTTTCTGGATATGGAAATCTAGTTGAATTACTTGATAGGATAAACCTCAATTTCTACATCTGCAAAATGAAAATAATACTGCTATCTCTATCAGTGGATTGGTACAAGATTTAAAGGAGCCCTTCTTTGAAAACTCCTGTCAAGTTCCTGGGTGGTAGAGATGGTAAAGTGCTTAGCAGCGAGTGAAGATATTGGGGCTTTGAACCCACTCAGAGATGATTTGGAAGGTGTTATGCTTCTGGTAGGTCCCTGCCTTGAAAATCCTACAGAGCAGTTTTCCATGATTTGGGGTTGCCAAGAGTTAGAATAAGCTCAGTGGTGATTAACAACAAAAATAATCATCGACAACTGGTAGCATAAATTAAACACACAAAGATTATTTGCTTATGTTGTTTAGGTATCTAGCTAATCATCTATTTCTAGAATTTATCCCCTTTCTACTATAGCCCTTTATGATCTCCCCATCCCCCTTTTCCTGTCTGGAGCATTTAATCACAGGACATCATGTATGTGGTGACTGGGCCATGGAGTACCTAGCATGTTGATTTAAGTGGTACCTGTTTGCTCTCACACCTCCTTCGTAGCTTTCTGGAGGGCACGATTCGTATGACTTTCTTTTGTTTCCTTTAACTTCTGCTGCCATGCCAGTTACCAAGCCAACACTAAATAGTCAATATGATTAACACTCTCCACATCTGAGAAAGTCTAAAAACTGAAAAGTCTTAAATATTAGTGTATTTTTAGTGTAGAATTTCTTTATAATTTTAAAACTGAAGTGAATGAAAACTGTGCTAGTTTCCTAGTTTTCAAACCAAGAAAAGGATGGCAGTCTCCTCCCATGAGATTTACCTCTGAAAACCCGCCGGAGGTTCAGCTATAGGTTGGATCTGATTTGACTCAATGGCACACAACAGCAACGGTTTCTAACCAGAACAAAACAAGGAAGAAGCTATACCCTGCCTTTCTGGAATTATCCTGTGTTAATCAACAGCCTTTCATTCATAAAGACAGACTATGAAATAGCAATCATGTTCTAATCATATGGCTTAATTGTCTGTTTCCCAGCAATTTAATAAGGTGTATGCTAATAATAAAAACTTTTATGAGAATGGTAAGTAGGAAAAAGGGAAATTGGAAGGCTTAACCTAGCAAAATAAGCAAGCAAAAATAAACAACAGCACTGACCACACATGAAATTGGTATAAATTAACTTCTCTGGTGGTGTACTCTGTAGTGAGTTGTACCATTAACCCAAAGGCTTTTGCTTCTCTGGAAGTTCGAATCCACTAGCAGCTCTGAGGCAGAAAAATGAGCAGCCTCATTCTGTGTTACTTATAACCTTTCAAAACACCACTGGAGTATCAGCTAAAAGTCTGTTTCAAATAGACATGAGTTTGAGATTTTGGCATTTATTATCTTGAATCATTGACTTATCAATGATCTATTTTTGTATTATGTTGATTTTACTTTTTTGTTATACTGATAGTACTTTTTAATTATATTGATTTTACTTGTACTATATTGATTGCCTATCATGACCACTGTTGTCGGTGTTATGTGCTGTCAAGTCACCTGAAGCCATAGCAACCCTATGTATTGTAGCTCTGGATGTTTCCCTGTTCTGAGCCAGTCTCTCTAATTCTGACACACCAACTTCCATTGCCCCAGTTACTGAATCAATCCATCTCATCTGGGATCTTCCTCTCCTGCACTGTCCCTCCACCCTTACATGTATGATGACCTTCTTCACGGACTGGTCTCTCTTGGTCATGTGCCCAAAGTATGTGAGATGGAGCTTCAAAGTCTTAGCCTCCAAGGAGAAACTTGGTTTCACCCTCTCCAAGATAGACCTTTTTGTTTTCAAGACTCTTCTCCAGCACCACAGTTCAAAGGCATGAATTCTCCTTCTGTCATCCTTAGTCATTGTCTACCTTTCACAAGTAATTGTGAAGACCATGGCCTGGGTTAGGTGCACCTTAGTCTCTAGACAGACATCCTTGCTTTTCAGCACTCTAGTGCAATTTATCTGTTGATGTCCTGACTGCCAATGCCAAGAGTGTTGATTGTAGATCCAGGCAAGATATCATTATTAAAAGCCTCAATAATCTCTTCTCCATCTATCATGGTCTTCTTGAAATTGAGCTTCAATCTATATTGAAGACTAAAGTCTTTGACCTTCTGCAGCAAGTGCTTCAAGTCTACAATGATAAAATCTCCATTGTCATTCTATGATCAAAGAAAGCTGCTCTCTATGTATGTGATGATCTGGTCTCCTTACTTCAGATGTAAGGAATGTAAGAAAATATGTGAAGCATAAAGAAACTGAAATAACCCAGCTTGCCAGTTGTTATGTGACAATGAGTTGGAACCAACTCATAACTGACCCTCTAGCAGTTTTTCAGAGGCTATAAATTGCACAGGAGGAGATTGTCCGTCTTTCTTACTTGGAACATCTGGTCGATGTGAACCACCGCCTTTGGATTGGCAACACTACTCCTTACCCACTAAGCCACCAGAGCTCCAGAGTAAAGCCATAATTTAAATATGCTTTCCTGATTCTTAGTCCTTTGTTTTACAGTAGTATTAAGAAGTATGCTTACATGCTTATCTTTCAAATAAGTTAGTGTTGTATGACCAAAGAACACTGTAATACATTGCTCTCTAGCCTATCTTTTAAATGTCTTTATGATCTTGTTGAAAATAAGTTTCAAAGACAGTTCTGTAGGTCAACCATATAAAGTTGCTGTTTTAGAGGGTCAAAAATCGTAGACAACTGGCAGTTTTATTTCATTCAACCTAATAAGTAATAGACTTCTTTCTGAATAACTTTTGAAAATATTTTATTATTTTTTAATATAATATATAAAATTTATATCATTTTATATAATGATTACATTATGTTCTGTTCATATTATTATGTTTTATACAGTTACTTTTTAAGATAATTATTAACGGCAGGAATCCAAATCAAATGATTGCTCCCTGGTGATAACTGGCCATTGTTATTTTGATAGTTCCAACTTCATTTTCTCAATTTGTTTATGAATTATATTATAAATGATACTTCTACAGAGATGAGGAGATCTTAGAATCATTTTAGTGCAGGCACACTGCAGAGATAATGCAGGTTTGGTTCTAGATTCCTGTAATGAGTCTGACAATAATGCCAGTCATACAAATTTTATGGTTTTCCATTGCATATAAATGTTATTTTTATGCTATTTTTTAGTTTACCAAGTGTATGGAAGCATTATGGAAAAAACATGAGATATTGTGAGAATTCACACAATGTGATACAGTGACAAAAATGAATGTGTGTTGTTGGAAAAAATGGCATTGACAGACTTCCCCAATGCAGGGTTGCCACAAAACTTTCAGTTTGTAAAAAACCTCAACCTCTGTGAAGCATGCCTGTACCCTGATTTCTCACCATTCTTCTATAGGGTGGGTTTGTTTGTTGTGTTTTTTTCTTTTTCATAGCCTTTTTTTCTCTACTAGTTTATTTTCAAAAAGCGAATACAAATTTAAACAAATTATTTCAATTTCCCTCACCACCCCCACAACAAATTGTATGATCCAATGATTAGTTCTCCCTCCCCTTGCATATCCTCATCCCTCTGCTTCCAGCCTCCCCAACCCCTCCTGGTTCCTTATACTCCTTCTATAATATTTATCCTTATGGGACTGAGTTCGTTCACTCAGCCTAATGCTCTCGAAGTTAGGTAATAATTTACAAAGTTATTACTCCTGCATGCTGCATAATTATTCCATTGTGTGAATGTACCATAATTTCTCAATCCGTTCATTTGTGGCTGGACATTGAGCTGTTTCCATGTTCTTCTGATGGTAAATAATGCTGCTATGAACATTGGTGTACAAATCTCAGTTTGTGCCTTAGTTCTCATAATCTCAGTATATATTCCAAGTAGTGGAATAGCTGGGTCATATGGAATTTCTATGTTCAGCCTTTTGAGGAAGCACCAAACTGCCTTCCAAAATGGTTGCACCATTTTACAATATCACCAATGATGTATGAGTTCCTTTCTTGCCATATCCTCTCCAGCATCTCTTACTTGCTGCCCTAGTAAACTTTGCCATTCTTACTGGAGTGAGATGGTACCTCATTGTGGTTTTTATTTGCATCTTTCTTATGGCTAGTGATTTGGAGCATTTCTTTATGTTCCTGTTTGCCATTCCAATATCTTCCTCTCTGAAAATTCTTTCCATGTCTTTTGCCTATTTTGTAATTGGGTTATCAGTCTTTTTCTTGTGGAGGCCCAGGAGTATTGTGTAAACTTTTGTTATAACCATTTTGTAGATTAAATCCTAATATTCGTGACTGTTTTTATGAAAGTTAGACTTTACATTCCTGCTCAGAGAAATGAATAAAATCCCAAATGACTTTCCTAAACTGTGATATAGTGACTTGTTGCCTTTATTTCTTAGGGCTAGATGTACAAATGTAACAAGAGACCACTTTGCCCATCTCCTTGTTTAGTTCCCTTCCTGTAAAGATGTTTGGAGCTACAGTGTTTCTATGTGGGAATTTTTAATCTATTCAGCATTAACTTGTTCTTTATTTATTTGGTATTTCTGACTTTATGTACTCAGAATGTTTTTACTAATTTGGAAGTTTAGAATACATATTGCATTTATTCATTTGGAAGTTTAAATTTATATATTTATATATATATATTTCTGTTTTTTGTTTTGTTACTGTAAAAATAACTCATTTTCTCATATATTTATATATATTTCTTTAGCTTTTTACTGTTTTGGAAATTTAAATTTTTGTGTGTGTTATTTCTTTTTGTTTTTTATGCACAGTAAACCTAACTCCCTCTCTACTCCTAGCATAACAGAATCATGATAGACTGTATCTTTTCACTTCCTTTCATGATCAGATAAATATTGTACAATCAATGACTTACTCATTGCAAATACGTTTTATAAGAAACATAAACACAGGTTATACACATGGATTTCACCTGATGTTATGCATAGGAATCAGATCGATTACATCTGTGGAAAAAACCGCTGGAGAAGCTCAATATCAGCTGTGAAAACTAGGCCAGGAACTGATTGTAGAACAGACCATCAACTACTCATATGCCAGTTCAACCTGAAGCTGAGGAAAATTAAACCGAATCCACAGGAGTCAAAATATGACTTTGATTTCATCCCACCTGAATTTCAGAATCATCTCGGGAACAGGTTTGAGGCCTTGAACACTAATAAGCAAAGACCAGATGAGTTGTAGGAGGATATCAAGGATATCATCCAAGAAGAGTGCAAAGACAGGAGAGGAAGAAAAGACCAAAATAGATGTCAGAAGAAACTCTGAAGATTGCACTGGAACGTAGAGAAACCAAAGCACACGGAAGAATTCAAGATGCTAAAGAGCTGAACAGAAGATTCCAAAAGGCAGCACAGAATGACAGAGCAAAATATTACAATGAAATGTGCAAGGAGCTAGAGTCAGAAAATCAAAAGGGCCAAACTCGCTCAGCATTTCTTAAGCTCAAGGAACTAAAGAACAAATTCAAAGCTAGAGTTGCTACAATCAAGGATAATTTAGGCAGAATATTAATTGATCCAGGAGGTATTAAAAGAAGATGGAAGGAATATACTGAGTCATTGTATTGAAAGAAATTGGCAGATACAGAAGAATTTAATGAAACAACATATGAGCAAGAGCCTATGGTGATAAAGGAAGAAGTTCAAGCTACTTTGAAGGAAATAGCAAAAAATAAGGCCCCGGGAATTGATGGTATACCAGTTGACATATTTCAGCTAACAGATGCTGCCCTGGATGTGCTCACCAAGTTGTGTCAAGAAATCTGGAGAACAACCACTTGGCCAACTGACTGGAAGAGATCTATATTTGTTCCCATTCCAAAGAAGGGTGACCCAACTGAATGTGGAAACTACAGAACAATCTCATTGATTTCACATGCAAGCAAGATTCTACTGAAGATTATCCAAAAAAGACTGGAACAGCACATCAGCAGAGAACTGCCAGAAGTCCAGGCTGGGTTTAGAAGGGGTCGTAGTACTAGGGATAATGTAGCTGATGTTAGATGGATCTTAGCTGAAAGCAGGGAATACCAGAAGAATGGCTTTCTGTGTTTCATTGATTATGCAAAGGGATTTGACTGTGTGGATCATAACAAACTGTGGCTGACTCTGAGAAGAATGAGAATGCCAGAACATTTAATTGTGCTAATGCGAAACCTATACTTGGATCAAGAGGCAGTCATCAGAACAGAACAGGGCAACACCGCATGGTTCAAAATTGGGAAGGGTGTACGCCAGGGATGCATCCTGTCTCCATACCTTTGCAACAAGTATGCAGAGCAGATTATCCGATAGGCTGGGTTCTATGAGGAGAAGTGTGGCGTCAGGATTGGTGGAAGATCTGTTAACAATCTGCGCTATGTAGATGACACAACCCTGCTTTGCTGAAACTGAGGAGGACCTCATGCACTTGCTGCAGAGAGTCAAGGACTGCAGCCTTCAGTATGGACTGAGGCTCAATGTCAAGAATACAAAGATTCTCACCACTGGACCAATTGGTAGCATCAGGATGGATTCTGAAGAGATTGAGATTGTTCACAGCTTCAGTTTGCTCGGCTCCATGGTCAACACTCTTGACACCAGCAGCCAGGAAATAAAAAAATGTATTGCAATGGGAACGTCTGCTGTTAGGGACCTCTCTAAAGTACTCAAGAGCAACGGTGTCTCTCTGCAGACTAAGGTGTGCCTGATATAGGCCATGGTCTTTGCAATCACTTGTTATGCATCAGAGAGTTGGACAATGACTGGGGAGGATAGAAGGAGAATTGATGCCTTTGAGCTGTGGTGCTGGAGAAGAGTATTGAATGTACCCTGGACTGCCAAGAAAACAAACAGATTTATCCTGGAGAGGGTTAAACCAGGCTATTCCATGGAGGATTCTGGGGCTTCGTCTGACATACTTTGGACATGTTGTAAGGAGAGAAAGGTCCTTGGAGAGGCACATCATGCTTGGGAGGGTGGGGGGACAGCGCAGGAGGGGAAGGCCCTCTATGAGGTGGATTGGTTCAGTAACTGGGGTAATTGGGATGGGTGTGTCAGAGGCAATGCGATTGGCACAGGATAGAGCAGGGTTTAGGTCTGTCGTACATAGGGTCGCTATGAGTCGCAAACGACTCGAGCACACATAACAACAACAACAACGTCTAAAATGTGGTGAGGAATGAAACTTCTTTTTGACTCCATAATCATTCATCTTGGGAAGTGATTTCAACTGAGAATACTTTCTTAGGATGAAGACCAAGTATTTGAAGCAAAGAGCTGAATCAGTTTGCTCCTGCATTGTCTGATGTGGACTCTCAAATATTTAGAGTTCTGCATCACACAGATGCCCCTTTAATACAATAGCTGACTAGGCCATGAAGTCTTTTTATATTAATAAGAAAGTTAATCATTTTAACATAAATATAAAAGAGTCCAAATACTGTATGGAATTCTTGATTCAAACCACATTATAGCTTCCTTTTCTATTTATTCCCACCTTCTTGGTTAGTTGGTCTTGTAGTTCTCAGAGCAAGAGTCCGAGTGGGGTGTGGGTGGGTAGATGTATTTGCCTCTGAAAGATGCATTTTCTACTCCTTAACTAGAATCAGGGAGGAGATTTAAACTTCTATTAAAGAAAGTTCTATAGGCATTTTCCTTTTGTACAGTTTACTGCCTCTGATAATCTGCTGGAAGATCAGCTAGGAATTGAATTCGAGTACTTTTAATTTTTCCTACAATATAAATATCATTGTTATTTCGAAATGTAAACCCAAATTTTTGCTCTCATCTTCAAGGATTGATTTAATTACTGAAACTCTGCCTTACAGCTACAGGTGGACTTCCACATTTACAAAACAAAACAAACTTGCTTTCTTTTAGGTGTTTTCACTGCTATTATGATATCATGTAATTTCTTTTCTCCTGGCCTTTTTTACTTCAGGAAAGGAGTAATGTACTTGCTGTAAGAAAATTATTCTGAGTAGTCCTTTGAGTTATAAAAGAATGCCCTAGTCAACAGTGGACTCTTCAGAATAAAAAATAAATCCCCTTTGAGACCTGGCTTAGCCACCAGGCTTATCAAGTGACTTCTTTCAGCCTTTGTTTTTCACCTGTTGGTTGAGGTGATAATCGTTTTCGGTGACTGAATTTGACACATGGTTGAGCCCAGCATATGTAAGCCATTATCTTGGGAAGAAGAGAATTTCTATAGAGAAATCATGTTTTGAATGTTGGTGTTGCCTTTCTAAGAATTTTTACATGGACCCTATGAATATTCTGTCAGTACTAAAACAACTTTTGGAATTGCCTTCAAAGCACTTCATATTACTTAAGAAAAAGAAGTCTTTTGAGTTTATAGTCACACCTCGCTATTAAGGAAGGGACTTTTTTTTTTTAATTGTTCCATTGTAAGGTGCTTTGGTGACAAGGAGAAAAAAGAAAAACAGAGATATTTAGTGAGTAAGACAATACAGCAAAAAAAATTAGTGCTGATTGCTCTTTATTTCTACTTATATGTTGTTGTTGTGTGTCAAGTCAGAACCAGCTCAGAGCTCACCCTCCAGTGAGTTTTCAGAGGCAGTAATTAGCACTAAAATTGCACTAGAGGAGATGGCCCACCTGTCTCCTGTGGAGTAGCTGGGATTGTAGCACAGCTACAGTCATTTATTTGTCAACTTTTGAGATAATCCTATTTAATGTGATAGCCATTCAGTAAGGGGGTAAATTTGCTGTCTGTGCAGTAAACTTTATTGTTTCTCCTGCTCACATCTCTCTCCTGTAAGATCTGGTTGTGGAATAAAAAGCTGAACATGTTTTCCATAACAAGCTGCATGATACATGCAGATATTTATACCTTGAAAACAACTGTTCTATACCTCTTTCTTAGATTCTTAATTTCTTTTAGGATTCACCTTGCCTGTTATTGGGCCCTTTGGACTAGAAGTTGCCCAACCGTTTTCTGTCCTTAGAGAAACCTAGACTGCACTTGAATGTCAAAGTTTCCCAGCATAAAAATTAATTTTTCAAAATAAAAATCTGCAGCCCTACAGAAAAAAAATGTAGACCATCTAGAGTTACATATTTTAAAACTTTAATTTGAGCCCAGCTTTTTAAAAAAGCAAATGTACTTAAAGGGGGAATATAAATTGTTGACATTTCTGTCCAAGCATATTTCATTGATGCTTTTCTCCTGAATTGTGAGTTCACAATTCACTGTTAGATTTTAACTGTTCACTTAGAAATGTGAATAATAAAGGGAATATCCTGCCTACTCTGAGAAGATGCTACTCCTTTGAAATTAATGTTATTTTAATTTTAACACTTGAAACATTATTCAGTCACATTTGCTCCTCTTTGATCTTCCTTTCTTTTTAATAATGCTAGTGTGTGGGATTCAGATGAAGGTAATTTAAAAACCAGTTTTATATGCACATAGGCAGACCCAGCCTCTAATTATGCAAATTTACTTAAAAGGATTTTCATTTACAGTAATGGAAAAGCTTTTACTGTTTGGGGGGAAAGCCTTATCTTTGGGGGACTTTTAGGCATCTAGTAAGTTTTTAATTCCATCTGATGTTCTGTGTAACAAAAGTCAGGTATGTTCTTAATGTAGATATTTTGGATTTTGGATTGGGAACAAATTTTAGTTGACTATCTTTTTGTTGCCACTTATATTGTGTATTAACGGAAACTTCTCAGATTTTGCTTTACTTACTGCTGATAATTCTTTTGTGTTTTGTTTTTTTTTTCTCCTTGGGCTTGCCTTAGCTTGGCCATTGTGTAAGTACTTTGCCTACACATTTCAGCTTTTTAATTGATGAATCCTAAATTGGGATATATTGGCATATTTGATTACTTTTTAAGAATTGACAAATGTCTGAGTCTTCTGTGTATGTGCAACAAATTTATCAATCAAGAGCATATATAAAATGAAATTGAACGTTTACATGTCACCTCTGTTTTCCGTTTTCAAAAAATCAGGTATGCTTGCTTTACAATGGTAGAAAGTAGGGCTTTTCTTCTAGAAATTATTTTCCTCAACAGAGAAGTCAAAGCCAGCAAGTAATGAAATTTTAAAACTTCATGTACTTATTTTTATTTTCTCAAAAGCCTTTCCCTTTCCTGCTCTGAAAACTAAGTCATAATTTTCTGTAGTTTTTGTTCAAGTTATTTCTTAACTGTAATTGTGGCATAATCTACACATGCCATCATCTCTTGAAGAATTAACAGGCTGTGATGTGACCTGGAGCAGGGTTTCTCAGCTATTAGGTGAAGAACTAATTTTTTTTTCCAATTGCTTATTTCAATTTCCAAACCATTTTAAGTCAGCAGTTTTCTAAAATACAATGTAAATGAGTGACTAGGAAGAAAATTCAAAGACATGGAAAATACAAGCCTCTGATTTTTATTATTATATCCATCAGACCTAAAATGATTCTACAGTAGAAGAAGACTTTCAGCAAGATGGATCAACAAAGTGACCCTCTCACTGGGCTTAAGCATATTAGTCATGAGGAGAATGGCACAGGATAGGGCAAGGTTCAGATGCATTATTCATAGAATCGCTGTGAGTCAGAGTTGATTTGGCAACAGCAAACAACAAAAATATCAACAAAGTTCTTAAAATTCTTCCAGTCAATTTTTGTGTTTATTTCCTCTCAAAGTGGTTTCAGGATATTTGCAGGCAAGCACCAGCCTGTGAAGTACACTTTGCAGGGTCTGCCCTGCACTTGGCAAGGTCTAGGTACAAAGTAATGGACTGAGTTTGTGGGGTGTTTGGCTCAGTGGAAGGCTCATGAGAAAACAGCAGAATGCACTGAAGTTAGCCTGGTTCTCACTCATGGCAGAAGCTCCATGCAGCTTACAGCCTTAGCTTAGAGACCCTTCAGCTGTGAACTTGTTCTTGGTTGCCCTCAACAAGGTAGAACAGCCGCACTGGGCTTACCTTAGCACCTCAGAATAATCCATTGCCCTCCTGAAAAGTAGGAAAGGCCAAACTTGAATCACAGTGATTAGAATACACCTGAATAAAGAAAGGACAATTCTGAAAGTCTGTGTAAAATTCCATTTAACATACAAGTTACCAGAGAAGTTGACAGATCAAGGCTTAGGGTCCCATTAAAATATTCCCTCTGAAACAGTGAAATAAAGATTCTCCAAAAACATACATCAAGCCAAGTAGGAAGTAGCACTTTGTTTTATACATTTAAAATAAATTTAAGAGATTTATGTAAATTTTTGTTTTCCTGAAGATAAGCTCCTCCATAATTAATTGGCACAGTTGGGTTTCTAATAAGTGACACTTTTCCTTTATTAGATAGTAGGCTTACTCTCTGGCTCAACTTTCAATAGATTAGCCAGTAAGGTGGACACCAGGGAGGCACTTACTCCTTAGAACAATATTAAATCCAAAGAGCCATGTATGCTCATAGATAAAGCTGAGAAAGCAGGAAGGGACATGACAGAAGCACAAATAGAAATGGGAAACTCAGCAGACCTAAAAAAGAAGTGAGGATTACAGTCACTATCATAAAATAAAATGCATATGAATTATTGAATGGAAAACCAATTTGCTTTGTAAACTTTTACCCAAGCCATGCACACATACACACAATTTAGTAAACTGATGGAAATCTCCTTACCTGCAGGGGGAATAGAATAATCTTTACTCATCTCTGTAGTATTTACATATTTGCTTTAGATTTCACAGGAGAAGATAAAAGGTATTGATTTTATAGGTTACCTTTGTCTTTGGAATAAGGCAATAAGAAGAGAATAATAATATGCTCTTAATTTTGGTAAATAATAATAGTAATAATAATATTTTAGACATATTCAACATTATTTTCTTCTGTTCCTTGAGTTTATATGAATCTTTTGCGTAGCTTCTTGCTACTGTTGATATTCATAATAAGTGTTATTGATTGATGTATGGCTTAAGAGATGGAAAGTCATACCTTCATATCCCCAAAGATTAATAAAACAGAGTTTCAAGTGTACAAAGGGAGTCATTAGATTTCCAAAAGTCAGAAATTAAGAAAGTTCTTAGGAATTGACAACCAGCGTCCTGTCAGTGATAGACATGGACAGTCTCTGCTTTCTTGCTCTATTTCTTTTACAAACAATTCCTGCATTTAATAATGGGTAATGTGGGATGGGAAAGAGTTTCACTGACTAGTGAGTGATTGATTCTTTGCAATTGGTAATATCTTTTTAAAAAAAAAAACAAAAACAAAAAAACAAACAACAAACCCTATATAAGTTTTCACTTTTTCTTGGGTACTAAAGAAACTTTTGAGACTCCCAACTTTTTTACTTTTGTTACACCTGCAGCAGGTGACAACTTGATCTTGTTTGATCTGTTTTTCTAGCTGAGATCAGGAGGTGCACAGGTCTTAGAAGGCTGCATTGCTGAAATCCACAACATCACCAGCTTGGATATCTCTGACAATGGTAAGTCTGAAATCAGAAAGAAAAGAAATGGGAATAGTATTTGAAGTACGTTAGTAAAGAGTGAAAATAATCTTTTAGCCCTAAGGAGCCAACTAATTGACAGAAACCTGCAATCAATTCTTGACTAATAGGACTTTTAATTTAACAGCAGTTTATTTATGCAATAAATGTGCTAAGTTCTTATTAACTGGCGTTTGTGGCCAATTATGCAGGACCTATATAGCAAAATAGGAGTACTTGACAGCCAAGTGAAGAGCTTTACTGCTAAGGAAATGGTGTCAAGTGCAGGTCCACTCAGAATCACCTAAGGAAAAAAACCTGCTAATCTTTCAACAAGATGCCATTAAAAACCATCTAGAGTGGAGGTCTACTGAAATGTGTGTGGTTTCCAGGATTGCGATCAACCTCACAACAACTGATTATGACGTAAAATAATTCAGTCCTCCCCCAAAAAAATCATTAATGTGTTGAAAAATTAAATATCTAAGTCCAACCTCTTTCACTCTTTGTAGTAATCAAGTCCTGTCTTTATTTATGCTGAAGCTTATTTATTTCATTAGCTTCATTTCTGCTGGTGGTAATAGCATGCTAGCATGAACTTTACATTTGCACAGACAACTTTTTAACTAGGCAGCTGACTATGAGTGGTGAGTTTGAATCTTCTTTCAGAATGAAGAGTAGAAAATGAAGCTTTCCACCTCTCTCCCTTCCGATTTCGTAGGGACTTTATTTTGCCACTAATTGTGTAAGAGATTGAGGTAGATCTCTTAGAGACTGGGTTTCTTTCTTAGTAATAGAAAATGAAAAGAGAATAGAAAAGTTCTTTTCATAAATATAAAAGCTAGGAATCCCTAGGTTCCCCATGATAATACAGTTATCCAGTTGCATTTAACCTTTGCTTAAATGTGTCACAGCTGAGAATTTGTTTGCACACCTGAGTTTTTATTCTTTGTGTCATTCCTTACAGGTTTAGAATCTGATCTCTCTACCTTAATAGTGTGGCTCAGTAAAAACAGATCAATACAACACCTGGCATTAGGCAAAAATTTTAATAATATGAAATCCAAGTAAGACTTTTGCATTTTTCTTAATATGACAATGATGAAAATAACCAGCCTCCTGAAAGCTTTTGATTTGACTCCACTGTCCACATCTTTAAAATTTCTTTAGAAATCTGACTCCTGTATTGGATAACTTAGTACAGATGATTCAAGATGAAGAATCAGTGAGTATCATTTAAAATTTTTATTTTTATTATTATACTAGTTTATTTACAAAATTTGAATACATTGTTTTTCCAACCATATTTTTCCTATTTCCCTCACCCCCTAACCATCATTTAAGGCTTTTTTTTAGTAAATCATTTTTTCATTTAAGACTTTGGCTGAAAATATTTTGTTACCATTATTACTTATTTTCTTCAAGATAATGTTGATGTGCCTCCACATAATCTATGTATATTTAGGTATTATTACTTTTTAAGTAAAAAGGAACAAACAGCAATGTTTTAGTACATTTATAGAATTCATTTATAATTTACTTATTCTTCATTTTATCCCACTTATCTCCAATTAAAGGAAAATTGTACTTAATAGAAATAAGTGAAAATTTACTCCTAAGCTCATCTTTTAATGAACCTTACTATTTTCTAACTCTGGATAATTCTGTAATCTGCAGGCATGAATTTTTACAATTTAGTTAACTTTATGACCTTCTATCATGCTGAGAAACATCATTTTGCTAATTTGAATTTCATCTGGTAATTACGCAGAATTAAAAGAGGCTAAAAAAGTTCCTCATCTTAAAATATTTTTGTGCTCTGATAATCCTTTGTAATATTTTTACTCACTTAAATTGCTTCTGACCTAGACTTGGTTCAGGGTAAAGGCATTTCATTTCAGATTGCATCCTGTTTTGAAACTTCAAAATGCATTTGCCCTTGAAAATGTGGGATGCTACATTGAAAATATGTTATAATTTCTTCATTTGAACTCCTGGGATAATAGCAAATTCTATTACAATTGTTAGCAACCTTTCTTGGAAAGCTATCAAAAGAACTGAGAAGGATGGTAATTGGATTAAAAAAAAATTCCATATTTTCCCCCACGTTGTTTTTGGGGTTTCTGAAATGGAGTGCAAGGTCCCTGGGAGGTTAAGGAGGCAGAATTTATGCTTGGAGCTGTGGTGCCCTCGAGGTAGGAAGCTGAGCTGTAATCCCAAAGGTATAAGGTTTAAACCCACCAGCTGCTCCACAGGAGAAGAATGAGCAGTCTCCTTCCATGCAATTTACTGCCTCTGAAAACTCACTGGAATGTCAGTTATGAGTTGGTTCCAGATCGCCAACACACAAGAGCAACAATAACTACAATCAGTGGAGTGATTGATAGTTCAAAAGCACTCAGTGTTACCACAGAAGAGCGGCAGTCTGCTTCCATAAGGATGAGAACCAAGAAAATCCCATACTGCATTTCTATTATATAATTCATAGTTACCATGAGTTAGCATTGATGCAGTAATGAATCGTGTTTTGGAGTTTCATTTTTGGGTTTTTTCCCTACTCCTTTTTTGTCTTTGTTTCTGAAATGGAAGAGAAAATTCTGTGCTTATGTCGCTACATTTTATATACATAGTAATTTCCAGGAATTATTTTGAGTAATTATTTCATTAATTTAGGACCTTATCTTTGTTCTACTTTCTCATAAATGCCACATTTTATTACTCTTAAGCTGGATTGTTAGAATTGAAGGTATAATTAGAATGTAATTTATACCTTTTTTTTTCAGAATTTATGATGTTTGTTTTACTTATTAAATTTGACTCTATGCTGGTCTGTTTTGTTTGAGTTTCTGATCTCACAAGATTGGCTCAAGCTTGAAAAGATTGGAAAAGCTAATATCAAGGAATCTTATTTAATATTCAGATTCAGATACTTTTCTCGGTACATATTTTAGGAAAGTAGTTTTATTAATTTAGTGTTTAACTTACTACGTGAGGCTCTTCAAACTCTGTTTCTATGATTTTGAAAGTCGCCCACTTAAAAGATAATCTTGATATTTAAAACATGTCTAAAAACATATTTGGGGAAGATGAAGTTTGCTGTGTAAATGAGATTTCTGCTAAGTTCCAAGTTTTAATAGTGTGTTGCTAATAGTACTATGTCGTGAAAAGCTTTTTATATTCTTGTCGTTAAAAAATAAGTGACGATTTTTTTGAAAAGCAATTTTTTTCTCTCTCTCTACTTCTGAATCAGTAATGTAAAAAACAATTTAAAATGACTAGGTGTTAAGTCGTATAGTGACAAAAATTCTACCATTAACTGGCACAATTGGGTCAATTTTCATTTAGAAGTTAGGGGTTTACATATATAATAGTTACATCTTTTGGTTTTGATTCCAATGTTGTTTATAGAGTTTGGTTTTTTTTTCTTTCTTTGACAACTCCTGAAATACTTTAATTGCCCAGTGTAGCATATTCTTTGTGTATGGAAAATCTATATGCCTGTTGGGCTCAGGTGACTTCCTCAACTGTAGTCAGAAGTTGGCAGGCTTCTGTGCCCAGAGTGGTGAGATGGTAGCAGGGTTCCTGATGACAGGAAAACTTGTTTGGAAGTTTTACATGTAAAGCTTTGTTGTAACCAGCAGGACAGACGGAATGCGGCTCTTTTGGAAGTGCTTTTAGGAAAGAGATCCTCAGCTAAAGCATGTTCGGGTATGAGAGGAGATGGTGAGATTTCAAATAGTAACATTCAAAGGAAGTGCAATAATTCAAGAAAGGATGACCTTATAAATATGCATGCTGTTCAGACTGTTCTACTCATGTTAATGACCCTGCCTATTATTTTTAAGTGTTAACTGGGGTGTATTAGAATTTGAATATGGTACTAGAATTGTGACTCGCTAGCTTGTAGAGTTGGCAGTGTGCCAGAATGAAGAAGCAGCTGTAATATATTATTTTTGGAGTAGTTGAAGAGTGATTTCTTAAAATGATGAAAGATGTGATTACAGCTTTTTATTAAAGCAGCATTGCACTTATTTAACTATACTGTTTCCCAGGCAGGAAGTATATTTTTGTTAAATTTGTAAGATGTTCCTCAAGTCTAAGAAAGATCTCTAAAAAAATTGAAAGCAGCATCACAAAACTAATCTGAATGTAAACATACCTAGGATTTTCCTTTTTTTTGCTAAGGTTTTTAACATTTGAATGTTGTTTAACTTTTTAAAAATTTGCTTCCTAATTAATACTAATATTACTTTATTATTGTTAGGAAAATATAAGTAACACACCTACCCATTCATCAGTGTTCACTTGGACATTATAGTGGAACCAATGATAATCAATCATGTGCAATCATCACCAACATCCATTGCCATATATTTCTATAAACTGTATTAAGATGAGAAAACTTTATAAAATTTGGACTATATCACTTAATAGAAATATAACGTGATGCTCCTTTGTTGATATCAGAGTCTTAAAACTATCAGCTCTCTCAGCCTGTCTTCTGTGGCCTTTGGATAGAAGTGCCTTTCTTAGGGTGTTGCTTTAAAAGTCTGTGTTCAGTGACTGAGTGGACACAGATAGTACTCCTGCTGTGTTTGAGTGCCTTGTGTAGACTGTCTTCAGAGCTCTAATCTAAAGGGCTAGCAGGGAGCCTTGCCAAAGACGACCTTACAAGCTACTTCTAGTATCCACTGCTTGTGGTACTGGAACTGCTTATGAAATAAGTATATAGAATTGTTGAATGTGACGAGACCTGATACAGACCACCTAAGGCTAACCCAGAAAATGTCTAAAAACCCCTGGGGAAAATGGGAATCTGACTTTTAGACATGGCTTTGAGTCTAAAAAAATCTCACCCACTTAATTCAGTTATGTTTAAGTCGATCATTTTAAATTCAAATATCTACAGAACCACGAAGGCAGTATAAACATAAAGTGAGCTTTCTATGAGGCAATAGGAAATATTACTATTGTCTTTCTTTTTTATGCAAATACTGTGCGAGCAGAAGCAAAACAAAAAAGCTAACCCACCCATTGCAGTTGAGTTGATACTGACTCATAGTGACCCTACAGCATTAGTAGAGCAGCCTCAAAGGGCTTCCAAGCTTGTAAGTCTTTTCTATGGAAGCCTACTGCCACATCTTTTCCCCATGGAACAGTTGATTGACTTTAATTTTTACCATCTGATTAGTGGCCAAGAGCATTAACCATTGTGCCAAGAAGACTCCTTGCCTTGCCTGCATCCATTGGTTTTTAATCTTTAACTGAAATGGATAGTGAGTGAGATTGGTTTGAATTTACCATTGAGCTCATATATTAAAGAATTTCATAAGTCAGGCCAATTTGACGTGAATAAACCCCAGTAATTGTGTTTTCTCTTAGACAGGTAAACTAAGGGAGTTATGGTCAAAACAGTTCATCTCCTTTACAGCCTGTGTGACCTCGAGGGAGTCTCTTAGCATCTCTATGCCTCTATTTTTCATTTGGGAAGTGATAATACTAAATCTCCTGCCAACAAGTCAATCCTAACTCATTCCATAAGGCAGAGAAAAGCTCTCCCATAGGGCTTCCAAGGCTGTGATCTTTACAGGACCAGACTCCCATGCCTTTCTCCCATGGAGAGGCTGGTGGCTTGAAACAGCCATTATTATTTTTAGACTTTTGAAGCAGCTGAGTGTTTCACCACTGCACCTCCAGGGCTTATAAGCATAGTAGGTTGAGTTACCAAACACATGCATAGAGTTGAAATAGTGCCTAAACATATTTATTCCACAAATGTTGTTATTCTTAGCTAGTTTTATTTTCTTTTCTTCTGAATATTTTAAAATACCCAATCATTTTGTGTAAAAATAAAAATGAATAGTAAGAACAACTTCTTTAGAGAAAAGAATTGTTAAGTGCCGTCGAGTTGTAGGTGACTCATAGCAACCCTATGAAGGAGCATCCTCAACACTTGTGTGACTTTCATCCTTTCTCCAGGTTCATAGGGTTTCTGGAGGCAAGCTATTATGGAAGTGGATGCCATTCCTCCTTCCAAGCTTGTTTTAATTGGGAAGCCCCACTAAACACTGTCCACCATGGGTGACCATTAACACATTCGACATGCCAGTGTCACAGTGTTCAGCTTCACAGCAACCACAAGTTACCTCTGTATGGCAAGTGAACACACCAGGGCTATATGACCTAGAAGAATGTTTAAAGAAAACCCATAAAAAAAACAGGTCTGTAGTCTTTTTACTTATTTGGTACTGTCTTCCAAGAAGGGAGCTCTGGTGGCTTAGTGATAGGAGTTGTACTGACAACTTAAAGGCAGGTGGCTTAAATCCACTGGTTACTTCACAGGAGAAAGATGGATATTTCTCCTCCCATGTGATTTATAGCCTCTGGAAACCTGCCAGAGAGTCAGTGGTGAGTCAGTTCCAACTTGACAAAACATGAGCACAGCATCCTATAAGGAAATTCTAATGGTACAGACCACAGGATGTTACACTGCTAGCCCAAAGGTGGTGCTTCCAAATGGTGGTTTCGATCCACAAATAATTCTCTGAGTGAAAGATGGACGGTCTCCTTCTGTGCACTTTGTAACCACTGAAAACCTACTGGTCAGTTACGAATCTGCTCATACTTAACAGCAATGACTTCAGTTTTAATCTTCGAAAGTTCTGACTCCTGGTAGTCCTCTATAGAGATCTATAGATCTTTATAGGAGAGACTGCCCATCTTTCTCCTAAGAACAAATTGTGGACTTTCAGTTTGTAGTCCTACATGTGGTTCACTGTGCCAGCAGAGTGCCTTAGTCAGGGAATGGTGGTGGTGTAGTGTGTTGTGCTGCTAACCAAAGGCCATTTATCTCTGGTGGTTCTAATGACCACTCTGTGGGGAAAAGATGAGCAGTTTCCTCCTGTTAAGAGTTACAGCCTTGAGCGCCCACTGGAGGGTCACAATTATGAGTCAGCATCAACTCAATAGCAGCGGGTTAAGGGCTTTGGTTTATTTTTCACTTTATCCTTCAAAGGAAGTACCAAGGGAATGCTCAGCTGCTACCTGAAATGGAAATCTTAGCAGTTCAGCTTCATCCAGAAGCTCCTTGGAAGAAAGGTCTGGTGATCTACTTTTGTAAAATCAACCACTAAAGACCATGTGAAGCACATTTCTACCCTGACACATCTGGTGTCACTTGAGTCAAAATTGGCTCAACATCAAATATATATATTTCCAAAATATCTGCTACCTGAAGGTCTTTCCTTTGCTTGCCTGAGAAGAGTAGTGGCACGTACTGAACTTTGGAGCACATGTTCTCCAAACTGAACACTGAAGGCTCATTTTATGTTCAGCACCAGACTCTCAGTGCATTGAGTGCATCACCTTATAATTCTTCTTTGAGGTAAGTCTCGGGGTGTGATTGCTGCTTTGATGAGACCGAGGTGAACACCACACATTTTTCCCTTCACAGCCACTACAGTCCTTATCCCTGGCTGACTCAAAACTCAAGACTGAGGTCACCATCATCATCAATGCCCTGGGGAGCAACACCTCTCTCACGAAGGTGGACATCAGTGGAAACGCAATGGGGGACATGGGAGCAAAGATGCTGGCCAAGGCCCTGCAGATCAACACCAAACTCAGGTATGCAGAAGGGACCCTGTACCCTTCCTTCTTAGGAAAGCTTTGCAGATACTCATTCCAACAGTAAACATTGAAGAGCTGGGTGTTGCCAACTGAAGCTGAGTCTGGACTTCCCATGCAGCATATAAGAAGGAAATACGATTATAGATCTTTTTGGTTCCCTAATTTAGGTACTGTGCTCACTTCAGACCTTTGTTTTAATGTATTTCCACTGTGAAGCAAAACCTGACACTCTGCATGTTCCTGTTTGCTGCCTCCCTCACAGGAGCATGGATGGCTGACTTGCATGTAGGTAATGACAGTGGTTTTTTGGGCTGTTTAAGCAGCACTGAATGAGCAAAGCCAGCAAGTGTTGAGTAATGATGGTGGCAAGAGGTTGCACATGCTTGGTTGCGAGCCTGTTAAGAATGTAATTGTGACCCCCAAAAGTATGTGTGGGAATGGATTGTCTTTGTTATGTTGAGATAAGATTAGTGTAGGGGATGTCTTGAGTCAGTCTCTCTTTTTTTTTTTTTTTTTTTTTTTTGAGATAGAAAAGAGATTAAATAAGCAAGGGGAAGAAACAGAGATGGAGATAAATAGATATTCAGTCACATGAACACCACCAAGGTGGAAACTCCTTTAAAGGAAAGAGGAATCTACCTTGAGAGCTAATGTAGAGAGAAATCCTTCTCTAAGAGGTGGCGTCCTTTTATCCTTCTAAACTGTAGAGAAATAATTTTTTTTGTTTAAGCCACCCCAGGTTACAAGATAATTAAGTAACTAAGAAAGAGTCCAGGCTCTTATCTTTCATTTGCTATCCTAGTACCAGGAGGCTACAAGTAACCCTCTAATTCAAAAGCAATTTTTTTACAGTCCAGGAGTCTGGGGAATGAAAAGTTAATTCCCATTGCTCCCCAAGCTCTTTGCAGATAGCCCTTGCATAAGATGGAGTCTGAATTTTCGGTCAAAACTAGAGCCAGATGCCAAAAAGTACAGCGATTCCATTGAAGGTTAGCATGCATATCAAGATGATCATGGAGATTAAGAAGAGGAAAGGAGTATTGATGTTAAGACTTGGATCATGCAAGTAAAGGTTATTTCATGTCAGAGTTAATTGACAAGTCCTAAAAATACCTTTGAAGTATATCCATACTGGAGGAATCCTTTTCTTCAAAATAGAAATAAGCAGCCTTCATTTAATAGTAATGGACATTTTATCAGCCAAGTGAATGAAGGTTCCCAAGGTTGCTAATCACACAACATGAGGACAGTGATGAAAACATAGAGAAAAAGACAAGACTCTGCTGAGTTATTTAGAATGGAAAAGAGCTTAGTACTTGAAGTGCTTTCTTTTCTTCAGTATCTCTTAAAAACGGCTTCAGCTTCAGACTTGTGTGCTAGAATACTATTGGGAGAGTATCAGACAAATTTGACTTTAGAATTTTCTGGTTAGTAAATCATTATATAATAATGTAATGGCAAGTTAACGTGTCTCTAAGTGCAGCTTTTTCTATACTTCTCAAGTTAGTAAATGGAAGAATATAATATTAGCTGAAGTGCTCATCTTTACTTTGTCTGAGATAAACATTAACCCTTACTCATATAATGCCATTTTACAGAACAACCTAGACAGTGTCACCTTTAGGTGATGTATAGTACATGGAAGAATTGTCTTCTTCATTCCTAAGTGTCTGACTACTTATGTGATTTGATTTTCAAACAGAACTGTAATTTGGGATAAGAACAACATCACTGCTCAAGGCTTTCAAGATATAGCTGTGGCTATGGAAAAGTAAGTTTTAAGTAGGATTTCTTTCTGGAAACATACAGAAGTACCAGTGTTGTCTGTGTTATATGAGGAGTCAGTAGATTGGGAATGAGGAGGTGGGGTCTGAGGGTGATGTACTGCTCTCCAGTCATGGGACCTTGGAAAAGAATGAATTTCTTCTGTTGTGAAGTTCATTTGTAAAAAGGGGGCTAGAAATGCCTGTTTGCTAATGAGTCTGTGCCATACTGAAGATTAATAGGGATCAGTGGAAGAATCCAGTGTGGTGGCGGCCTCCCCTCTGGTCTCACAATCTGTTTTCATGGGCCTAGTTTTTCTGCTCATCATGGCACCTTCAAATCCCATTCATTGTAAGACTAAGGCTGAGATCCAGAATGTAAAATTGAAATTGAGTAATGGTAAGCTCAGGGCTATATTATATTGTCATAAACGACTTTCTGTTACCACAGTAACTAAAGTCAGCAATTATTATTTATTGTTCAATTTACTTTCTTCATGTTTTCAAAAAGCCATAAAAGAAAGGAGAAGCTATAATATAGTTAGTTTATGCGAGATAATAATAATAGGAATATGATTCTTAGTTTTCCAATTTACATATTGTATTATGTAAAAACAGAAATGGTCAATGCAAATGTCAAGCTTTAATAAGAAAGTATGAAATTAAAAAATATATTATAAATATGTAATATATATGTATGTGTTTTTATGTGTGTGTTTGTGTGTGCAAATATAAGTATGCATAGATAGATAAACATAATTTCAGAAATATATTTATTAAGATTATTCTAGTGATCACCTTTATTGGTAAATTTCTCTTTTAATGTCTCAAATACCTAGGAAGGACAAGGCAATATTCAGAGAAGACAAATGAAACACAACCAACTTCCCCCACTCCAGTGTAGATCAGAAAGCTCATGCCAGAATTCATTTAAAAAACAATGACTTATTAATCAGAATAATAGCACTAGTAAATCATTTAAGAGTCTGGTTAACATCAAAGCACAATCTTTGCAGTTACTAGAGTTTAGGTGGTTAGCTGAAAATTTTAATTTGAAGTAAAACAAATAATACTGTAGTGTTAAGTGCAGTGCCAATCCCTGCGTACTATTGTTTCCTGAAAAAGTAGTATGAAATGTATAGTTTGCTAAATCTCAGTAAGCATCAAATAAGGAGTATACCTCATTTACTTTTATGTTTTTTTAAAATTTTTATTAAATTTTATTAATTTTAATGAACATTTACAGAGATTTTGGATTTCCATTCATTCACTGTTGCACTACTTTCTCTAACACCCCACCCCCACCCCACTTACTTTTGTTTGTTTGAGCCTGCATAGAAGCCATTTTCCTGGGGCAGCAGAAGTGTTCATTATTTTGTGTATTCCTAGGTTTTCCTTATACTTAAGATCTCCCAGGAGGAGCTTCTGTGTCCAGCAGGGTGCTATGAACAGGACTCTCTAGTCCAGGCATTTTAGGACCTTCGTTTTTATTCCCAGCTATCTCACCAATAAGTCTATGATCTTTCTGAAACCATCTCACTTCTCTGATTCATTCTTCTTTCAAAGTGTGAATGAAAAGGTGTATTATCCTTAAGTGCCTTTTAGTTTCTAAACCATGTTAGAAGGTCCAGTCTCCCAGAGGACACTTAGTCCCCAAAACCACTTCTCCCAGGAATCGTCTCTGACTGGAGACATATGTGTTTTGCCTCAGAACCCCTGGATGGAAGGGAACACATACTTCTAAATGGCTGTATGCTGGTAATGATGGCATAGTTCCTAGCCTGAAAGTGGTGGTAAACCACCAGCCAAGACTCAGGAAGCTGAGAGTATGCATAGCCAATTCACAGAATTTCCAAACTGTTAATGTGGCTCTAAATAAAATTTTGTTTAAATAAATTATGCTAATCTGGACTAAAAAAACAAAAAAACACCAAACCAAACCAAACAAAAAACACCGAAACCAAAAAACCCTACTGAGATGCTAGTGGATTGAAATCACCATAGTGGTGCCACCTTTGGGTTAGTCACACAACCAGAGCACCCTGGCTGTTTTATAAAAGAAAACTCATAGCTACGGACTCTAGCAGGTCAGAGCCAAAGGCCAGAGTCTAGATTTACTTTTTCCTCACAGGAATAGCCTTGCATTTTTGTGTCTAATGAGCTAGTAAGGTGAAAAGTGGTAAGGTGGTTTATGAACACAAGGCCCTGAATGTTCCATTTGGTGTATAGAGCCTGGTGGTCTAGGTGTGCATCTTAAATGCAAACTGAAAGGATTCACAGAGGTCAGTGGTCTTTAGCTGATAGAATAGTCTTTCCTGGCAGTTTTTTCTACAGATAGTACACTTATTTATTTAACAAAACCAAGAGACTGAGCAGATTATTCTTTTTTGGATGTTAAAAGGACTTGTTTGAGAAGGAAAGATTTGGGCTTTGTTTTCTCTGTTACCAGTCTGAGTCTGCTTAGCACTTGTAATCACTGTGTGATTGAGGTATATTCAGATTTGTTGGATGTCAAGATACAAGGAGTGAGTTGATGCTGGGCTCTTTTTCTTGACTTGGTTCTGCTTTTTCTAGTCTTTTTAACTCCAGTGTAAAGATTCTGCCCTAAATGCAATCCACAATTTAAAACAGAGCAATAGTATTCTATTTCTCATTAATCCAAGCCCTTTTACAAAACCAGCACAATTCTCATGGCACTATACATGTGGATATTGAAGTACACTGACCCTGCAGTCTAGGAGCCCAAGCTGATCTAATGATTTAGAATTCTCTACTCTTAGAAAGCAACTTCTTTTTTTAATTGCTGAATTAAGACAGTTGTAAGAAGTTATTTTTAAATAAACATTTTATGTTCTCCTTTCATCTAGGAACTACACATTGAGATTTATGCCAATTCCTATGTATGATGCTTCTCAAGCCCTAAAAACAAACCCAGAAAAAACAGAAGAGGCTCTGCAGAAGGTATTAACGTATTAGTTGTAATCATTTTCAAATTTGAATTGAACTGTGCTAATAAGAATTCTGAATGTATGAACAATGCTTTGTCTTTTGCATATCTTTTTTCATATTCTTTTGTACTCTTATGATCATGACTGGTATAATGTATGCCTGAGGGTGGAATAAAATAAGAAAGACTAAAATATGCCAGATATAAGTAGAATAAAATGGCATTCTTAACAACATTATCATGCCAGAACTTAAGCATAAGTAATTTTCCAGTCATTTCTTGGAGCATGTGGGTAAAATTAATGTCCACTCGTATAACCTCTTTCAAATGGGTAAAATTTTGCATTCATTCTCACCAATAAATTTTGGTTTTCAGGCTTCCCCTCTACAACTTTTGTCCATAAACAAATATAAATACATACCCATTCTCACTTTCTCCTGGCAAACCCATAGATAATGGATCTCAACCACCCACGAGTTCATGCCTTTGAGCCCACTATTTGTGTCCTAGTGGGTGCTGAAAGCTTGCCTTGTGAGTTATTCTCTCAGTCTCCCTTGTCTTCATCTTTCTCTCTCTATGGTAGCTTTCTGTCTGTTCTTCACTCACGCTCAGTCATTGCCACCCAGTCAAAGCAGACTCACTGCTGACCTTCCAATGGGTTTTCTGCAGCTGTAAATCACACAAAAAGAGATTGGCCATCTTTTCCCCACAGAATTGAGTTAGCAGTGCAACTTCCTATGTATTGTATATACCACCAGAGCTCCCTTTTTCTATTCTTAGACGTGCTCCAAAATATCTCTTCCAAAGAATCTAGACTGCTGCTTACAAAGTTCACTGTTGTTATATGCCATTGACTTGGAACTGACTCATAGCTCTCCCTTCAGAAGGCTTATAGAAACTGTAAATTGCATAGGAGGAGATTGTCCATCTTTTTTCCATGGAGGAGCTGGTGGATTTGAACCACCTGCCTTTGAGTTGGCAATGCAACTCTTACCACTAAGCTGCCAGAACTTAGTATTCTCTGTTATAATCAACAGCCTTTGAAATCTTCCTACGTCCATTCCACTCTTCATCTGCTTTCTTAAGCTTCACTTTCCCAGCAGTCAATCAACCAACCAACATAAATTCTACAGCACAAATTTCCAAATTAGTTCTCTTTTTCATTCTTATGTTGCAAGAAGGGGCCAGTCCTTGGAGAAGAGCATCATACTTGGAAGGGTGGAGGGACAGAAAAAGAGAGGAAGACCATTAATGAGATGGATTGATTCAGTGACAGGGGTAATGAGGGTAGGTGTGTCAGATACAGTAAAGGTGGCACAGGATAAGAGCAGGTTTTAGGGCTTTTGTACATGGGGTTACTATGAGTCCTAAGTGACTTGATGGCACATAACAACAACAGCAATGTAGGTACGTTAGTTTAAACCCCATTATCTCTCAACCAGGATTATTGCCACATCCTCCCTAGCTAGCATCTACCCATTCTTTCTGCCTTCCATGCTGCTTGCAGAAGTAATAGCTTCTATGGTAATTCCAAACAGACTAAAACTTTCAGTCTATGCATCATCAGTGGTGGCTTTCAGGATAAAGCCTGAGTTCAACACAACATAAAACTCTTCCAGCTTCATCTCTTACCACCCCTTCCTCTTCATTTTGCTCTACCCAAAGTTGTCCATAGCAAGTAACGCTGCTACTAACCTACAGGCTATGCTTCTTCAGGGGCTCAAATCCACTAGTGGTTCTGAAGGAAAAAGACAGTCAGAGAGTCTCTTCCTGTAATGATTCACAGCCTCAGAAACCCAGTGGAGGGCTGCTATGATTCAGAATCAACTCAGTAGCAATGAGCGAGGGAACTTGTTAGAAGTGTAGACCCATAGGCATGAGCACTGCAGATAGAATACAGCTATTTGTGTTTTAACAAACTTTCCTAATGTAAAGCTTGAGAATGAATTCTGTGGTCTAGACCGTGTCTGTTGGTTTTAAATCAAGTACAAGAGAAGAAAGGCTTCACTGAGTCATCTTCCATACCAGTTGGTTCTTTCTCTCCCCCCCATTTTTATTAATTTTAATAAACATTTACAGAGATTTTGGATTTCCATTCATTCATTGCTGCACTTTTCTCCCTGCCCACCCCTCCCCACCCGTCCGCTCCTCTCTTTGAAAGCAAAAAGAAAAAGAAAAAAAAATTCCTTCATTGGTATACAATCCCCCCATCCCCCCCACCGCCCACACCGAGTACACTTCTCTATGCAGCCTTAATTCTGGACTCCTGTGATAACCATAATACTCAATCATATATCACCTCTAAAGTGTTCTTTCCCTCACCCGTTTCAATACAGTATACATAATTTATCCAGTTTTTTCTCAGTCTTACCCCAACCCTGATGTCAGTCCCATTCTACAACAGTGGTACCATGCAGTATTTGTCCCTTTGTGACTGAGATATTTCACTCAGCATAGTGTCCTCCAAGGTCACCCATTTTTTTAAATTTTATTTTATTATTATTTTTTGTGCATGTACCATCAAATCAGATCTGACTGGTACAGGAGGAAATTGTCCCTCCTTCTCTGGCACAGCATCTGGTGAATTTGAACCATGTACCTCTGGGATTGCAGTACAGCTTCTTGCCACTAGGCCACCAAGGGTCACCCATTTTGAATAATATTACATTGAGTTCCTTGTTTTTTCAATGCAGCATAGTATTCCATTGTGTGAATATACCACAGATTCTCTGTCCATTCGTTTGTTGATGGGCACCTAGGTTGCTTCCAGATCTTTGCTATTGTAAACAAACCTGCGATAAACATGGGTGTGCATATATCTGCTTGGATGGCAGTTATGGTCTCTGGGGTATATTCCCAGTAGTGGGATTGCCGGGTCAAATTGTATCTCTATTTGCAACTTTTTGAGAATGCACCACACCACTTTCCACAACGGTTGCACCATTTTACACTCCCACCAACAGTGAATAAGAGTTCCAGTTTCTCCACAACCTCGCCAGCATTTGTTGCTTGCTGTTGTTTTTAAACATAATGCTGTTAAATTTTGCTATTTTGACGGGGTGAGATGATATCTTATAGTTGTTTTAATTTGCATCTCTCTTAGAGCTAGGGATTTTGAACATTTCTTCATGTGCTTGTTGGCCATCTGAATGTCTTCTTTGGTGAAGTGCCTGTTCATATCCTGTGCCCATTTTTAAATTGGATTATTTATTTTTTTGTGGTGCTCAAGTATTTTATAAATTCCAGATATAACTCCCTTATCTGACATGTCATTCCCAAAGACTTTTTCCCAGTCTGTGACTTCTCTTTTTACCCTATTGGAGAACAATTGGTTGTTCTTAAGAGTTCCTCTCTCTGCACAGTGAGCTGCTTGAAGGAAGAGCCTATACCTTTTTTTTTTTTTTTTTGTAAACTCCCCTGAACCAACAGTTTGCCTGACATACATGCTTAGGTACTCCATATACATTTACTAAATTAAAAAAAAAAAACAAACCAAAAATTGTATGATTTGAGGTTCTGCTTTCATGTGGCAAGAGGCATTCAAGGTTTGAAGTCATAAATTCTTACTTCAAATCTTGAGCCTCCAACTCTGTAACCATTAATAAATGACTTGGTATGGATTTAGCTGTGTGTCTCAAAAATATATGATGAATACCTGGCTTTTGTACCTATGGATGGGATCCTGTTGGAAAAAGCTTTCTTTTGTTATGCTAATGGAGACTTCATTAGCATAGCTTGCTGCAGAGGGTCAAGAACTGCAGCCTTCAGTATGGATTGAGGCTCAATGTCAAGAAGACAAAGATTCTCACCACTGGACCAATTGGCAGCATCAGGATGGATGGATGGTGAAGAGATTGAGATTGTTAACAACTTTAGTCTGCTTGGCTCCACGGTCAGCACTCTTGGTACCAGCAGCCAGGAAATAAAAAAACATATTGCAATGGGAAAGTCTGCTCTTAGGGACCTCTCCCTAAAGTACTCCCAAAGTACTGAAGAGCAGTGGTGTCACTCTGGAGACTAAGGTGTGTTTGATACATGCTATGGTTTTTGCAATCAGTTGTTATGCATCAGAGAGTTGGACAATGACTAGGAAGGATAGAAGGAGAATTGATGCCTTTGAGCTGTGGTGCTGGAGAAGAGTATTGAATGTACCCTGGACTGCCAAGAAAACAAACAGATTCATCCTGGAGAGGGTTAAATCAGGCTGCTCCTTGGAGGCAAGGATTCTGGGGCTTTGTCTGACATTCTTTGGACATGATGTAAGGAGGGACAGGTCCTTGGAGAGGGACATCATGCTTGGGAGGGTGGAGGGGTGGTGCAAGAGGGGAAGACCCCCTATAAGGTGGATTGATTCAGTGACCAGAGTAATTGGGATGGGTGTGTCAGAGGCAGTGCGATTGGCACAGGATAGAGCAGTGTTTAGGGCTGTTCTACATAGGGTCGCTATGAGTCACAGGTGACTCAACGGCACATAACAGCAACAACAACAGTGGAGAATTGCCAGTGTAATTGTTGTTAGCTAGCTGCCATCCATTAGACTTTGACTCAAAGTGACCCTAAGAGCAGCAGATCAGAACCTAGCCTTATCTTACACCAGCCTCAGGATGTCCAACGTACTCAAGTCCATTGTTTAGTTACTGTCAGTTGTGAATTTGAATCACTAACCCTTTAGTCAGCAGCCTTACACACTGAACACTGTGCCACTAGGGCTCCTTTAAGGTGTCTTCAGAGGAAAGAATTAGGAATACCTTAAGACACTACTTGTGAAACAGTACATTGTTATTAGAAAGTTGTTATGTGCCATCGAGTTGGTAATGACCCACAGCAAGCCTATCAGTACCCGTCCCCGCCCTGTACCATCCTCCTCCTCTCTGTTACATGTGAGCCCATTGTTAGAGTCGCTGTGTCAGTCCTTCTCATTGGATTGACAGATGGTCTCTATTTCTCCAACCCTCCACCTTTCCCTGCTTGATGTCTTATTTTAAGGACTGGCCCCACCTGATGATATGCCCAAATTATGTGAGATCAAGTTTCACCATCCCTGCCTCCAAGGAAGTACTTTCTCCAAGACATATTTGTTTGTTCTTTCGCTAGTGCATGGGATGTTCAGTACTCTTCTCCAACACCACTACTTAAAGGTATCAGTTACTGTTTTATCATTCTTATTCATTGTACAACTTTCAGATGCATAGCAAGTAATTGAAAAGACCAAACACTCTTTAAATATTTTATTCTAAATCTACTTAAGAAGTAGACTTAGAATAATTATAAAACATATTCAGAGCTATTCATTCATAGCTGTTAATTAAGAGCTATCAAGTGAGAAGCAACTTATAGCCCTTCAGTGGGTTTTCAGAAGCTGTAAATTACACTGAAGGAGATAGCACAACTTTCTATCTTGGAGCAGCTGGTAGATTTGAACCACCTGCCTTTGCATTGCCAGCACACCACTTTACCAGAAATACAGCTATGACTGGAAGAGGTCTATATTTGTTCCCATCCCAAAGAAGGGCGACCCAACTGAGTGTGGAAACTACAGAACAATATCATTGATTTCACATGCAAGCAAGATTCTACTGAAGATTATCCAAAAACGACTGGAAGAGTAC
>NW_006399820.1:1558048-1572608 GCF_000299155.1 Elephantulus edwardii | reverse complement strand
AACAACAACAACAACAACATTTTTATTTTAATAAAGAAAATATTGTGACCTTTCTTCTTGAAATTACATTTAGAGTTTTAAGTTGTAATCACCTGGAAATACAATGTATCTTTACTAGAATATTGAAGTTTTTTTTTTTCTTCTTATGCTGAAATTGGGTCATAAAAGGACTTTGACAGACAATTAGCAGAAATACAAGCTGGGTTTAGAAGAGGCTGTGTGTGGCACTAGAGACATCATAGCCAATGTCAGATGGATTTTGGCTAAAATCCAAAGTACCTGAGGGATGTCTATCTGTGCTTTATTGACCATGCAAAGGCATTTGACTGTGTTGGTCACAACAGATTATTGCTAAACTTTAGAAAAATGGGAATCCAAGAACACTTGATTGTGCTTATGTGAAACCTGTACTTAGACAAGGAAGCCATCATCAGAACAGTATAAGAAAACACTGCATGTTTCAAAATCAGGAAAGGAGTACATCAGGGATGCTTCGTATCTCCATATCTTTTCAATCTACGTGTGAAACAGATCATTAAAGAGGCTGGGCTTTATGAGGAGGAATGTGAATTAGAATTAGAGGAAGACTCATTAACCACCTGTGTTATGCAGATAACAGAACCTTGCTGCCAGAACTAAAGAGGACCTGATGTGTTTGCTGCAGAAGATCAAGGACTGTACAAAGATTTCTCACCACTGGGCCAATTGGCAGCACCATGATAGATGGAGAAGAGATTGAAATTGTTTTCAACTTCAGCTTGCTTGGTTCCACAATCAACAGTCTTGGCACCAGCAGTCAAGAAATCAAAAGACGAATATCACTGGGAAAATCTACTGTCAGGGACTTCTTCAGAGTGCTAAAAAGCAAAGATATCAAACTAAAGACTAAGGTATGCCTGATCAAGGCCATGTTTTTCGTGATTACTTGTTATGTATCAGAGAGCTGGACAATTACAGAAGAAGTCATCACCTTTGACTTGTGGTGCTGAAGAAAAATATTGAACATTCCATAGACTGCCAAGAGAACAAATAGGATTGTCCTGGAGAGGGTGAAACCAAATTGCTCTTTGGAGGCAAGGATTTTGAAGCTGCATCTCACATACTTTGAACTTGTTGCCTGGAGAGACTGGTCCTTTGAGAAGGACATCAGGCTTGGATGGACAATGCAGGAGAGGAAGACCCTGGATGAGAGATGGATTGACAGTTGACTGGAGGAATGGGAGCAGGTGTAGCAGAGATAAGTGAGGATAGGTAAGGGTCAGAGCTGTTGTTCATAGGGTCACTATGAGTTGCACATGACTCTACAGCACATAACAGTAAGAACAACTGGGCATGAGTCAGAATCAACTGGATGGCAGTGGAACTTGTTCTGGCATTTCACTCAGATCTTTCCCTATGACCTAGTGATGCTGAGGAAGCTTATTATAACCTTTTTGGCTCTTTTCTTTCCAATTGATCTTGCTTTGACTCTAAGGGTCAACATCCAGAAAGTAAGTTCACTGCCACTGGTCAATAATGACTTAGGGAAGGAAGGTTTATCTTGTTTATCCAAGATAAAAATAATTTCAGTGGTAGTGTGTGCTTAACTGATAATAAAGACATTTGAAAAATGTTATTTTTTTCCTTCCTCCTGAGCTGTTTTTCAGTAAGGATCTTAAATAGTGTTTTTCTAACAAATTCCTTCCAGGTTTAGTCTGAAGCTTGGTGAACTGGGAAAAGGTCTTTAATGTGTGGGCCAACCATGGGTACACCTTTTGTGCCTGAGCTGAAAGCCGCCTGAATAAACAACCATCTCTCAGAACCTGCAATAGCCCACAAATGTAAAAGAACAAATAATAAAACCGAGGGACCTAAAGCCAGGCAGCAGTGTCCGCCTTTAATATTATAAGGCAAAGGTCTTTCTAGGAAAGGCATTTTACATTGATAGCAAAGTCACCTTGGGAAGAGATTGCTTCTTGGGAAACAGCAAGAGAAAGTTAATGTAATGTAATGTCATGACATTAACATGTCACTTTACTGAAGTTTCATTTAAGGGATCTTTTTGTTTTTTTCTAATTTCTTCATCTATATTTGGTAGAAAAGCACATTTTGTTCTGCTTTATAATTCTTAGTGATGATCATAATTACAGACTGTATTTTAATTGTTCCTAATTGATATTAAGGAGCAGTCATTTTAGCATATGGAAAGTGAAAATTAATAGTATTGAGAGTTCACATTTATTAGGCATCCTTAACCAAAGTAGTTTCTTACCACTAGGCCACCACAGCTCCCTCTGAATTGTTTATTGCTGCCGTTGTGTGCCATTGAGATAGCTGACTCTCCGCAGGTTTTCAAAGGCAGTTCCTCGCACAGGAGGAGATTGACTATCCTTCTCCAGCAGAGCAGCTGGTAGATTTGAACCATATGCCTTTAGGATTGTAGTGCAGCTTCTTACCACTAGACCACCAGAGCTCCCCCTTCTAGTTGTTGTTGATTGCCTTTCAGTTACACATGACTCATGGTGACCCTATGAACAAAAGGTCTGAAGCCCCTCTACAACTATTTTACAAAAATCCATAGAGTTTCTGGAGGCATGTTGTTTAAGAAGTGAATGAGGAAGAATGATTTACAGTGTGTGTAAGAGTGATGAAAGTCCCTGAGAGTAGGCGGTAACCTTGGAGGCAATGAAACATTTGCTTATCTTTGTCAACTCCTGAGTGACAAAGAAATTACTGCATTTGCTATAAAGTTAAATTTGTAACAAAATGCCAAGAATAAATGGCAACACTGGCCTGTCCCTACTCCCATATTTCTTTTAAGTCAAGGCATGGACAGACTATATATGTTAGCACTTGTTTTAAGTTCAGCAGTGGTGTTCCACTGAACTGTGTTCACTACTCAATTGAAATGCTTTCTTAAAAGATTGTGTACTTTATTTTCAGATAGAAAATTATCTTCTTCGAAATCATGAGACTAGAAAATACCTTCAAGAGCAGGCCTATCGCCTACAGCAGGGCATCGTCACCAGCACCACTCAGCAGGTAAGAGAACCAGGTTTCTTCCACTCACATTTAGCTGACCCTTCTGAGAGATAACCTCATCATATGGATCATTACCAGGAGGGAGGGAGAGCTGATTTGTGAAACTGGCAACAAGTAGAAGCCGATTCTGAGAAGAGAGAGGGAAATGTAGACAAATTCTAATGAGAAACATACATTTTTAGTTGCTGATCATTTTGTGCCTCAGACTAATGTACACATATTAAACCCCTGCTATCAAGTCAGTTCTAACCCATGACAACTCTCCATTGAGTTTCCAAAACTGTAACTCTTTGCAGAATGAAGACTGCCCGTCTTTCTACCTTAGAGCAAGTGGTGGATTCTTACCTGTGACCTTTCCATTGGCAGAGTAACACATAAGGCAGAGTAACACATGAAGCTCTACACCATCAGAGTTCCTTAATGTATCAATTCAACTGAACTCATTGCTGTTAAGTTAGATTTGTTGGTGGCTGATTATCTAGTGCATTTTAAGAAGGCTGTCAATCACCAGGAGATTGCCCATCTTTCTCCAGTGGAGCTGCAGGTGGGTTCAGACTGCCAGAGAAGCATTGCATTTGAGTTAACATCACACCTCCTTACAGACTACCAGCTCCCATTAGTGTATTTTGTTGTACTGTAGAGTTGGAACTGACCCACAGCTGACCCTCCAGTGGGTTTTCAGAGGCAGTTAGTCACACAGAGGAGACTGCCCATTCTTCTTCCATGGAGCAGCTGGTGGCCTTGAATCATGTGCCCTCGGGCTTGCAGTGCAGCTTTTTGCCACTAGGCCACCAGAGCTCCTTTATTGTAGAGTGTAATATAAATAACAACACTCAATTCACTGGTGTCGAGTCAGAATTGACACTCTGTATGGGGAAAAAATTGCCCATCTTTCTCTCATGGTGCAACTAATGGATTTGAACCATCTCCTTTTGGATTGACAGTATAACTACTCCTTACCTGCAAAGCCACCAGAAAAAGAATTTATCCATGAATCTTGAGAAGAATTTACTGGCAGAACAAAATTATCAGAAACCTGATATTTTTTTACCATCTTCTATGGTTTACCTGATGTTCTTACAATGTGCAGGTGTCATTTTAATGTTTTTCTTAAAAGAGACTCTATAATAAAAACGGTCTCTGTAGTAATAATAATTCCACTTAAATAAAGTGATAATATATGGCTGAATATACAGTAAGAGATTCACAAAAGCCTGCTCACCAAGATATTAATGAAGATTTTCTCAGGTGATGTTATTAGGCAAGATTTATTCTCTTATATTCCAGTATAGCTTGAATATTTTACAGTATGCATTCATTCTTTATAAAAGTAGACTTTTTGTGATTTAAAAAAGAAGAAAAATGGCTACAAATACTAGTTTTGAGAAAGGTTAACATATTTTTAACTTTACAAATGTCTTAAAAATCAGATTTCCTCTCCCTTCCTTTAAAACTTTACTGCTGCCCTATCATGGTGTGATCTTCTATTGTTTCTTGGTTTTTGTTGTTTAATATTGAATGAAATGAGGGTACTAAAATCTTACATTGGCCTTTTCTTTTATGAGCTACCATGATGCAGACTTGTTATTGGGTTGGTTTTTTTCAAACCATTTATCTTCCAACTACCTCCCTCATTTAGAAGTGATTTTGCCTATCTGAAAAGATTACTTACCCAACCTTTAATGTTAATTCTGAAAAGTTGCTCTGCTCAATGCAGAGATAAGTGTCCACAGGAGGCATATGTGGTTGTTTAATTCTGCATGAGTGGCATCATTCTGAATTATTCGAGTTATTATTGTAGTAGGTTTAGTACTACCTTTTTACTTTAGGGATTTCCTAGGACATTATGATGAGTAGTTTGCAGATTTTTATCTTTTTAGCTGCTTTAGGGATATTTAACATGCTGTTTCCTAGGATCTGGAGAGAGAAAGAGTAAGTTCCTCTATGGCTCTTTCTCCTACCTTGCCAATCCCTTAGCTAGTAATCATTCCCAAGTAGCACCGAAGGACTTTATTTTAATGAAAATTGAAATCTCTTAACTATTCATGTATGGGTTTTCCCTTTTGACTTTGCATAGGACAAATTTTCATAAGACTGTGCTCTTAATTCCTTTTTTCCTACTCATAAGCAGGAGTTAGCAAACATTTTCTACAAAGGGTCAGACACTAAATATTTTAGTCTTTGTAACCCACATAATTTCTGTTGCGGCTACATGACACAACTACAAATACACCCTATGCAAATACAACCCTAACTGATATAGAAGTGAATGAATGTGGCTGTTGCTATAAAACTTTCTGTATAGAGATAGACCTGGAATTGAATTACTGTCATAATTTTTCAACCTCCATACTTAAATCTTCTCATTAAGGTTAAAAAAACCAAAAACTTAATGCTTAGAGCTAGTTAGTCTCTCCTTTCTTTTCCTGTACATACATTTTATACTTGCTTTCATGACGTTGTTGCTACCCATTCAGTGTGTAACCTTTTGAAACATATTCACTGTGTCTGTTAGTGTTCTGAAATGTCAAGTCCAGAGGTCCTTTCTCCTTCATCTTTTGATAGAAAATGGCAATACAATGTAGTGATTAGGAAGCTGGGTTCTTGAGTCAAATATGTTGTTGTTGTTTGTTATGTGCCAACGAGTCGAATATATCAGATTTAAATCCAGATTTGCAATTCTCCACCTGCATGTATATTGTTGTCATTGCTATGTATCATCAAGTAATCTGTGACTCATAGCGACCTTATGTACAATAGCTCTGAACCCTGCCCTGTCCTGAGCCAGTCTCACGGACTCTGACAAACCTACCCCATAGCCCCAGTTACTGTGTCAATCCATCTCATGTTTCTTGCAGTAGTGTTTTGTACTTTCTTTTATAAAGAAAGTACATCTCATCTGGTTTCTTCTTCTCTTGCACTGCCCCTTCATTCTTTCAAGCATGATGTTCTTCTCCAAGAACTGGTCCATCATGACCATATGCCCAAAATACGTGAGATGGCTTAAAAATCCGTGACTCCAAGGGAAAAAAATGTGGTTTCACTTGCTCAAAAACAGACCTATTTGTTTTCTTGGTGGTATATGGTATGTTCAATACTCTTCTCCAGCACCACAGCTCAAAGTCATCAATTCTTCTTCTGTCATCCTTAGTCTTTGTCCAGCTCTGTGTTGATACATAGGAAGTAATTTCAAAGACTATGCCTGGATCAGGCCCACCTTAGTCCCTAGACTGACATCATTACTCATTAGCACTTTGGAGAAATCTCTGACAATATACTTCGCCAAGGTAGTTCATCTTTTGGTTTCCTAATTACTGGTGCAATTATTATGGAGCTGAGCAAGGTGAAATTGTTAACAGCCTTAGTCTCTTCTCCATCTATCATAGTGCTGCTAATTGGGCCCATGGTGAGAATATTAGTCTTCTTGATATTTATTTTCAATCCATATTAAAAACTATAGTCCTTGACCATCTGTAGCAAACACTTCATGTTCTCCTGTTTTGGCAAGCAAGGTTGTGTCATCTGCATATCACAGGTTTTTGGTGAGTCTTCCTCTGATCTTGATGCCCTATTCTTCCTCATAAAGTCTAGCCTCCCAGATGATCTGTTCTGCATACAGATTGAGAAGTATAGAGACAGGATGCATCTCTGATGCATTCCCTTCCTGATTTTGAACCGTGCAGCCTTTCCTTGTGTTATTCTGACTACTGCTTCTTGGTCCAAGTATAGGTTTCACGTAAGCACAATCAAGTGTTCTGGGATTCCCATTCTTCTAAAGTTAAGCCACAATGTGTTATGATCCACACAGTCAAATGCCTTTGCATAGTTAAGGACGCATAGACAAACATTCTTTTGGTACTGTTTGCTTTCAGCCAGGATCCATCTGACATTGGCTATAATGTCCCTAGTGCCACAGCCTCTTCTTGTAGTTCTCTGTTGATGTACTGTTTGTTTAGGATACTCTTTAGCAGGATTTTGCTTGCATGTGATATTAGTGATGTTTTTCAATAATTTCCACCCTTTTTCAGGTCATCGTTTTTTGGAATGAAAGTAAATATAGATCTCTTCCAGTCAGTTCGCCAGGTAGTTGTCCTCTAGAATTCTTGACACAACCTGGTGAGCACATCCAGGGCAGCAGCTGTTTGTTGAAATATGTCAATTTGTATTTCATTAATTCCTGGGGCCAAATTTTTGGCTAATTGTTTCAGAGAAGCTTGAACTTCCTCCTTCATCACTACTGCCTCTTGGGCATATGTTGTTTGATGAAATTCTTCAATGTCAGCAATTGTTGATACAATGACTGTGTACTCCTTCCATGTTCTTTTTTTTTAATAATTTTTTTATACTGGTTTACTTGCAAAGTTCATGTACATTGTTTCTCATACTGGATCTTTCCCTTTTCCTTTACCCACCCCTCCTTCTACCCATCACATTGTGTGACCTCTCCCCCAGTCCTCACCCTTTTGCTCCCCCTCCCCTCGGATCCTCAGACATATTTTACTTGTTATATTTCCATTTCTATAATAATGGTCTTATACAGTATTTATCATTAGGAGACTGAGTTAGTTCACTAAGCATAATGCTCTCCAATATCTCCCAATTCAGTCCAATTGCTGACTGTCAGTTACTCATGTACAAGTTAAATTTGAAACTGAACAAAATCAAAACAAGCCCATGAGAACCAAAATATTATCTTGAGTCCATCTGACCTGTATTTTAAAAATAATCTTTAGAATAGGTTTGAAGCATTGAACACCAGTCGTTGAAAACCAGGTGATTTTTGAGAGAGATGAAGGATATCATCCATGAAGAGAACATAAGTTCCCTAAGAAAAAAGAGAAAGTAAATATCAAATGGATATTCTAAGAGACCCTGGAAATTGCACTGTCATGTTTAGAAGCCAAAACAAATTGATGCCTTTGAACCATGATGTTGGAGCAAAGTGCTGAAGATCCCATGGACTGCCAAAAGAACAAACAGCTATATCATGGAGAAATTGCAGCCAGAGTGCTTCTTGGAGACAAAGATGATGAAGCTTTGGCTCACATATCTTCAGTGTGTTGCTTGAAGAGGTTATTCCTTGGAGAGGGGGCGTCATGCTTGGGAAGATAGAGAGTCAGCCAAAAGAGCAGAAGATCCTCAACCAGGTCAGTTAACAATGTGATAGTGGCTGTGGTCTTCAGTGTGTCAGAGATTATGAGGATGGCACAGGAAAGGACAGTGTTTTTAGTGATTTGCTAATCCATTTAACTCAGTTTCTCGTCTGAAACATGGAGTTGATGATAGTTCCTTTTTTAGAGAGACTCAGAAGGATTACGTTCTATAATACATGCAGTGTCTCTGTCTTGGATCAGTAAATTTAACATTTATTGTTGATATTATGGTTATGATTCTATCATCATTAACCACTTTCTCTTTCCTAATTGGAAGTAGGAGTGGCATCCACTTCCTAAATAGCATGCCCTGGAAACTCTATGAACTTTGATAAATGTCAGTAGTTGTAGAGGGGCTTCAGGCCTTTTGTTCATAGGTTCACTTGAGTCAGTTGTGCTTGACTCAAAGGCAATCAACAACAGCAACAACTCTTTCAACTAAAATTTACTTCTTGATTCATTCAATAGTGTGCCACCCTGTTTTTTGTCCGTTCGATCTTTTTTTTTCCTTTCTTGTGTCTTGGATTTTTGGGTTGTTTTTTTCATTGTTTTCCATTGTTGGTTTCCTTTCTTTATCACTCTTTCTTTTTTTCACTTCCTTAGTACAGCCATTTTTCAAAATTTGATGCTTAGTGTTCTTTTATTGTGGTTAGATACCATGGAATCAACTTTGACTCAACCCTACAAATAACAGATCAAAATCTTACTCTTTGTTACAGTCACTATGTCAGTCCTTGTTGAGTGTCTTCCTCCTTTCAGTGATCCTCCTAGCATGATGTTTTCGCCCAAGGAATGTCCTCTTCTTGATATTGTGCCCAAAGATTATGAGGCAAAATTCCCTGGTTATGGACTCTTTAGGCCCTCACAATTGTGGAATTCACTGAAGAAGTAAAGTTAGGAAAGGGGGGGCTGGGAAAGGTATCTTGGTCATGGACTGCATGGAGTCCTCCCAAAGTATGTGACAGCTTCTCTAGGCCATAATCCTAGTGTTGTGTAGTTATCCTTTTTTTTTTTTTTTTTTTTTGTAATATACTTTAGTTCTTAAATTCTGCCTGTAGTGAATGAAGCTAGATTGTTATTGTTGTTGTTGTGTGTTGTTGAGTTGCTTGTCTATGTCCAACAACTCTGAACCCTTCTCTATCCTGAGCCAACCTTATTGTCTCTAACATACCTTCGAGCATTACTCCAGTCACCGAGTCAATCCATCTCATCAATGGTCTTCCTCTATTGTGCTGTTCCTCAACCCTCCAAAGCATGACATCCCTCTCCAAGGACTGGTTCCTCCTTGCAACATGCCCAAAGTATGTCAGACAAAGCTTCAGAATCCCTGACCCCAAGGAGCAGCCTAGTTTCACCATCTCTAGGATGAACGTGTTTGTTCTCCTAGCAGTCCATGGTTTATTCAGTACTCTCCTCCAGCACCACAGCTCAAAGGTATCAATTGTCCTTTTTATCATACCTAGTCATTGTCCAGCTATCTGATGCATAGCATGGACCATGGCCTTGATCAGGCACACCTAGTCTCCAGACTGATATCATTGCTCTTCAGTATTCTGGAGAGGTCCCTGACAGCAGATTTTTTTCCAATGCAATTCACCTTTTGATTTTCTGGCTACTGTTACCAAGAGTGTTGATTGTGGAACCAAGCAAGCTGAAGATGTAGTTAGGCACTATTGAGTCAACTGTGACTCATAGAAACCCTAGGAATAAAAATCTGAATCTTGCACTATTCTGCTTCATCCCCACACTGGCTGTCATGCTTAAGTCCATTGTGTAGTCACTGTGTCAGTCCTCTTGTTGAGGGTCTTCTTTTTTGCTGACTCTTCCACTTTCCCAGAGTGATGTCCTTTTCCAAAACTTTATTCCTCCTGAGAATATGCCCAAAATAAGTGAGATGAAGTTTCACAATGACACTGGATTAGATAATATGAAAGGAGAGTAAGTTTTATTTGTTATGGTAATAAAGCAAGATTTAGAATGAGATGTATCAGCCTTACTTAAATCACCACCCTTGCTCAACCATGACCTACCCCAAGTAAGGGGAACTGCCCGAGGGCATTACCTTCTTTACCTTTCATCTTAAAAGTGGTTAAAGAAGAAATAAAGAACCCATAGACAGGAGGACCTCAGTATTACTTAGAAAAGACAACCCAGTGCAGAACATTTAAATACCTTAGCTTCTCCTTGAGTCCTATGTTGCCTTGCCTGAGTCTCTAAGTGTTCCACACTTGGTGTTCATTCTTTTATCTAAAATTCCCTTCCCTTCTCTAAACTAGGAAGCTACTGTTGTAGTCCACTTTTGTCAAAATTTACAGGTTTAGAAACCTAATGGCCTTTCTACTTTATCATGTTTTGTTATTAGTCAGAGGTTATTTAATGAAAGTGAATTGTTTTGTTTTGTTTTCTCTTTGCATTTTTTTTTTAGTTCCTCATTTAAGGAGCCTTGATGGCATAGTGTGCTTTGTGTTAGCCTGTTCTGAAAGGGTATTCCTTCAAATCCACCAGCCACACTGAGGAAGAATGATGGAGCAGCTGCTCCTGCTAAGACTTACTGTCCGAAACCTGATGGACGGTTGACATGAGTTGAAACCAACATAATGACAATGGATTGGGTTTGTCGTTGGTAGTATGTTTGTTGTTGTTTCTGATTGATGGCACAGTTCAGCCACAGGTGGTAAGCAGTTCAGCCTTTCACCTGTCCATGAGTTACCAATATGGCAGTCTGTTTCTATAAAGATTTATACCCTTGGAACCCTGAAAGTAATTCTCTTCTGTCCTGAAGGGTCACCATGAATCAGAATTGATTATATGTCAACAAATTTGGTTTGTTTGATTTTATTATTCATTCACTTACTCATTGAATACTTATAGCGGTCTGCTGTCTTATAACTGATTACCTTGAAGTCACAACCAACTCAGTGTTTATCCTCCAGTGGGTTTTCTGAGGCTCTAAATTGCAGGGGATGATATTACCTGCTATTTTTCTGTAAAGCATTTGGTGGATTAGAACCACCAAAGAGGCTTAGCCCTTGGGTTAGCAGTACAACTACCTATACACCATATTGTTGTTATGCACTGTTGAGATATCAGTCTGGAGACTAAGATATGCCTGGGTCAGGCCATGGTCTTTACAATTACTTGCTATTCATCAGAAAGTTGGACAGTGACTAGGGATGATAGAAGGAGAATTGATGCCTTTGAGCTGTGGTGCTGGAGAAGAATACTGAATATACCATGGACTACTAGAAGAACAAACAGGTTCATCCTAGAGAAGGTGAGATCAGGCTGCTTTTTGGAGGCAAGGATTGCTTTGTCTGACATACTTCAGACCTGCTGCATGGAGGGAACAGTCCTCGGAGAGGGACATCATTCTTGTGAGGGTGAAGGGACAGCGCAGGAAAGGAAGACCCTCAATGAGATGAATTGATTTAGTCATTGGGGTAATGGGGGTAGGTGTGTCACAGACACTAAGATTTGCACAGGATAAAGGCAGTGTTTAAGGCTGGTATGCATAGGGTTACTATGAGTCTCAGGCGACTCAACGACACATAGCAACAAAAACAAATTTGATATGAGGGGAACCCGCATCTTTTCCCCACAGAACAGCTGGTAGATTTGAACTGCATGCCCTGTGATGGCAGTGCAGCTCCTTGATACTAGACCACCAGTGCTTCCTACTTCTACCCAATAATAGTTACTTTTTTTTAGGAAATGAGGATTTATGGGAGGACAAAAGAAAATGTTCCTATGCTTGTGTATCTTGTAATATATGACATTTTAAACCTTGTGCTACTACTGATAGAGGGTAGATCTTGAAACTTAGAGATTTTTAAGAGATTTATAACTTGTTCAGAATTGTATCTCCTTCAACACTAAATGTTTAGTATATTTTCTCTTGAATTAAATAAAGAAATTTATGTTGGAGAAATTAGCATTTTCTGTGACTAAATGGGAAAGAGAATATGAGTTAGCTATTTTCCTGAAAGAAGTGTAACAAGTTGTAAACAATAAAACATGGAATGTATACATAGTTTTATGCCAGACACTTGGGTTCAACAGCCTAGCGTACATGCAAAAGCTTAAGCAGTCACAGCTGGAATGGTTTGAATTAGTGATATGACATGGTCACCAGAGAAGTCAACTTGACTTCTATCACATTATGGAAGCATGCATTCCACTATAAGTCTATAACCATGTTCAGCTCTGAGCTAACCTAGCCACTCTTTCTGTGTTACACTCAGGTAGGTCCTGCTTTATGAAGATTTTAGACTAAAGAAAGCATTCCACGGAAAAGTGATGTAGGGGCTAAAAGATCTTAGAACTGTGTCATGATAAGAATGAACAAAGAAACTGGAAATGTTTAGCCTGCAGAAAAGAAGATTAGGGGAGGAAGGACAGCTGTGTTCAAGTATATGGAAGAGAGATTGTTACTATTCAGAATATATTTCAGGAAGAAAATATAAAGTCTGTAGGTCATGGAAAGATAGTTACAAATCAAAGGAGAACAGGGCCCAGAGGAGAGGACACATTCCCTTGGAGTAGAGTGAACTTATATAGGTTCAAACTCTTTATTGTCAACAACTTTTCCATGCTGCTTTACACACTTGAGCACTGGAGGTTAGCATGAAATAGGTTAAGCTAAAAAGACTGAGTGTAGTCATCTACCAGGAGATCTGAGAAGACAATTTAAGAGAAATTCCGAATACAGCCTTTCCTTTCCTAATTGAACCGCCTTCAACTTTTGAACCTGCAGTCTCCTTTAGTCTTCCAGCTTTGTGTATCTTAGGGTCTTGAATTACGAACTGATGGACATAGTAGACACATAGACAAGATCTTTGATTTCCTTTTTTTGTGATTTCCAATTACCCTTCATATTTTCTTAGATTAAAAAATTTAACTTTCCTAGCGCCTAAAGTATTCCGCAATGAAATGTCTAAGTGTAATCTGATTGGCTGTGCTAAACTTCAGTAAGCGTGTGCTCAGAAGAATCTTGGTCACATGTGAGATTTTATGTCCCCTTTAAATTGAGGAATTAAATTTTTATGTTACTTTTGGATGCAATTGAAAATGTCACATTTGAAGACCATTCTCTTGAGTTAATTTAAACCCCCATTCATTGGTGAATGCTTAATGCATGCATTTTATGTGTCTCCTTGGTATCTCATGATTACTAAAGAGCATCATCCTTATAGTCCCACAGTCACACACCTCCCGAATTACTCTGTGTGGCCCAGATGTATCTAAGTTCCTTCCTTAGTATGTGGTTTATTTTGTCTGTTGAACCTAAGTATTCATTCTTGGTAAGATGTGAATTACTGATGACTATTTCTGCTTCAGAAAGCACAAATCAATACAATAGTTGAGAGAGCTAAAATTTATATCAATTAAGATTGTTTTGAACATATATTTAGCTCTCTGCAGAGCATTTTGTAAATGCCCAAAGTGAAGATAAAAACCATGCCTACAAGCTTAGATTTTAGATGGTGAGATAATATGATGTGGGAAGCATCATACATCCAACTTCTTTTTCTCACAGGGGAGCTCAAGATCGTTCGCTCGTGTTGTCTCAATAAATCTTACAGTATGGGGGTTATTTTTAATAGACCTCAAAGTTGACATTGCTGACCCTTTGTCAACAGTGTAGCTGCTTTGAGTGCTGTTATTTCATCCAATGACTTCATAATACATGAGGGGAAAAAACTCATCTTCTTTTCAGGTGACATTATGTATTATATTAAAGGGAAAGGCAAGAGAGAAGGTGGCTGTAGCAATGAATGTGGCATCTGTAATCACACCAGAAGTCTTTTTACTATAGTCCTATGATTTTAAAACTTGAGGAGGAGAGGGACTTTGGTTTCTTGTAATTATGATTTCAAATAATTAAGATCAAATAGTAATTCAGCTTAACAAGTAAAAAATGTCTACCCCGGGCATTATATTTTTTTATAGATCTGTGCAGTATTAAAATAGATAGGAAACTTACATAGGGGTCATTGAATTTATGTTAATGGGGGAGGGAAACTAAAGGAAAAAAAAGATGAGAATAGATGCACAGTGCAAAATATTATATATAATCAGTGTCACTGGATTGTACATGCAGAATGTGTTGAGTTGGTATGTATATTGCAATGTCAGTCTTCCTAGCAACAAACTAAGTAAAATTTTTCTAAAAGAGCTTAATGAAAACTAAGGAGAGGCATGAATTCAAGTAAAAAAACAAAACAAAACATTGATTGATTGCCACTTTTGCGAAATGAATTATCAGATAAATTAGGACCCTTGACATGATATCTATGGAGAATTATTAGCTTTTTAAGAATGTGAAAGACAGTTTATAGCTCTGACCTAATTAGGGATTGAGAAAATGTATTTTTTTTTTACTTGTA
>NW_006399820.1:1547073-1552761 GCF_000299155.1 Elephantulus edwardii | reverse complement strand
CAAAATAGGATTAGAGGGGAATTTCTTCAACATAGTAAAAAGTATCTATGAAAACCCAAGAGCCAACATTGTTCTTAATGGAGAGCGGTTAAAGGAATTCTTAAAAGTTTTTAATTAATATTGAAGACTACTTGATATAATTGAAATTAATTTTAAGAAGTCAATATCCAGTTGGTTGTTGTTAGGTGCTGTCAAGTTGAGTATGACCCATAGTGGCCCTGTAAACAGCAGATTTGAACCCTGTTCTATCCTGTGCCATCTTTACACTTTGTGACACATTAGAGCCCTGGGCAGGAGTCACTGTATCTGTCCACCAAGTCGAAAATCTTCATCTCCTTCACTGGCCTTCTAATTTTCCAAGCATATGTCCCTCTCCAAGAAATAGCCCCACCTAACAATGTGCCCAAAGTATGTGAGGTGAATCACATCATCTTTGCTTCCAAATAGCTCTCTGGCTGCACCCTCTCCAAGACATATTTGTTTGTTTCTTGGCAGTTCATAAAATGTTCAGACTACTTCTCCAAAACCACATCTCACAGACATCAATTCTTCTCCTGTCATACTTATTCATTGTCCAGCTGTTAGATGCATAGCAAGTGATCGGAAAGACCATGACATGAATCAGATGCACCTTAATCCTCAAACTGACATCATTACTCTTCAATAATTTGGAGAGGTCTAACTGAATAATTCCCCAGTGCAAGATGTCTCCTGGTTTCCTGACTGCTGGTACCAGGGTGTGTTAGTTGTGGATCCACAATTGTGCATTCACAATTGTGGATAACTCTGATTTTTCTAATATTAGATGAGTAAGCTCTCATAGTCTAGTGGGTAAGTAGTTGTGCTACCAACCAAAAGACAGACAATTCAATTCTACCACCAGCTCAACGGGAGAAAGATGGACAATTGCCTCTCATGTAATTTATAGCCTCTGAAAACCTGCTGGAGGGTCAGGTATAGATTGATTCCGCCTTGATGGCACATAACAAGCAATGGAGATGGACTGACACAGTGACAGCAACAATGGGCTTGAGCATTGACACAGTGACTGCAACAGTGGGCTTGAGCATAGTGGAGATCATGACGATGGTGCAAGATAGAGAACGGTTTTGGTCTATTGTTTATAGGGTCATTACAAATTGGTGTCAACTGGAGGGCACCTAAGAACAGCAACAGCCACATGGACATCACTTTTAGTCAGCTCACCAGTCTCAGAATTGTATGTTCTATATCTTTTCTTCTTCCCAAGTATTTGGACCACAGATTTCTCACTCAGTGTGGTCAGGTTGATGCTCATAGGGAACTTGTGTTACAGAGAAAAAAACTATGCCACATAGGTTTTCACTGACTGATTTTTCAAGCGTAGATCACCAGTCCTTTCTCCTAGTGAACCTCTGGACTTGAACCTCCAGCCTTTTGGTTAACAGCCAAGTGTGTTAACTGCTTGCTTCACCTAGGCTCCTTGAACACAGAGAAGTTAGTAATAGTGAAAATTGCTACATATTACATTAAAGAATGTAAGCAATCACTAATTTGTAAAGGTAGAATCTATTTGAATGGTATATCTTCTGCTAAGCAGATGTTCACGCCAAAATGAATGTAAATGAAATTAATTTTTAAGAATTATTTGACAACTAATAACCTGTAATAATACAGACTTGATGCTTACCTGAGAAAATCATTCTGATCTGTTTCATAGAGAACAAGGAAGTTTAATTCCATTTTACATTTTTTTAAAAATACCACGATTGTTACACAGGAAGAGCACAATGTATATTTCTTAAATGAATGATGCTTTTATGGTTTTATAAATTTTTATTTATTTTACATTAGTTTACGTACAAAGTTCGTATACATTGTGTTTCACACTATCCTACTGAATGTTTCTTTTTAAAAAATAAAGTTGCTTGTGGCAACTTTAAAGTTGCAACATATCAAAATGTTATTGAGTCCTATTTTGTGTTATTAAAAAATATTCCTATTTGTTCTCCATGCTGTATTTCAAAGGCAGGATGCCCATTGCTACTCCCATTCCCATGGTCACCATGAGTAGATTTCAACTCATGGTGACCATCCACCAGTTTCCAAGGCTGTGAAGTTTTGGAGGAGGAGACTCCACTTCTTCCTTCTACAGAGCAGCTGATGGACTTAAACAGCTGACGTTTTGGTTAGCAGTGAAACACACCACACACTATATCACCAGAATGCCTTAGTTAAATTCAAGTATTAATTATCCATAAGTTGATGTCTTGAAGATTCCAACAAGAAGAAGTTTGCATCCTATTCATTCTGTATTTCCTTCTGTTCAAATATCAGCTGTCCTAATTCGGATGTTTGCTGTCATTTTGCTTTGTTTTGGAGTAGATGATTGACAGAATATGTGTGAAAGTACAAGACCACCTCAACTCTTTACGCAACTGTGGGGGAGATGCTATCCAGGAAGACTTAAAATCAGCAGAAAGACTCATGCGTGATGCTAAGAACTCTAAGACGGTATGTTCCATTCCAGGCAATAAAAGAATCTTGCATCTTTAAAGCAAGTCACTTCTATTTAGATCGTGTATAGGACCTTATGAAGTGTAATAACCTGTAATATTTTTTGTAAAAGGGGAGCATATTGACAAGCATAGATAAATTAATAATTTTTAAAAATTCAATTTTATTAACTCCAGAGTAATATGATTTGCTTCAGAATTATTGAGTGCAAGACAGGGCAGGAAGTTGGTAGGGATTTAGGTGAAATAAGACATGACATCAGTTTATATTCAGTTGAAACTTTTTGATGAGTGCATGAGAGTTTCTTGTATTATTAACTTATTTTTCCCCTATGTATTTTGAGTTTTCCATCAGACATATATCTGTGAATTCAGTTTTAGAAATTAGTTGTTTATTTCTTTAGCTCTCTATCCAATTCCAAGAATACTAACATGTAGCTAAGTCAGTTTGTTCCTTTGCCTCCTTTCTATACCCATGCTGATTATCAGTAATCAAAATGTAAAATGACAGAGTATGATTTACAAAGAGTACAATAATGTCTAAATATGTGAGAGGTGGATATAGTTTAGGTGAGTAATATGATACTAGTTCCCAGCTGATATCAAGAAACTTCCATCTGGCTTCTCAAAATTGGAATTTGGTCACTAGAGTGTGACAAATCGGAGAAGCCGGTAGTGGCAAAACTTGGGATCTGATCCTGACTTTGCTATTGGAATCATTCAGTTATTGAACGTCTTCAGTAGAAGATTTAGCTATAAGTCATAAATACTCCTGTAAACCAGATGTGAGCATTCAGGCACGGTGAGGTAAGTACATGGTTGCTGTGGTCTCTGATGGGTGAATGATGGAAGTGGCCACATGGAAGTGTGTCATTGTTGTATGTCATTGCATGAAGCCTTTAAATAGCCTAGATTTCAGTTTATTAATCTAATTAAAGAAAGATTATATCTAACAATATTTCTCTAAATATTGGCTTTGTCCACTTTTTATTAACTTTGCAGTGTCTTTAGTGCCTATTTAATTATTTTCACAATTATGGAGAGGTGTGGTTTGTTTTTTTCTTCTTTTTCTTTCAGCTGTTACCAAACTTATACCATGTGGGTGGTGCATCTTGGGCAGGAGCCAGTGGCTTGTTATCCAGTCCAATTCAGGAGACCCTGGAATCAATGGCTGGAGAAGTTACAAGAGTTGTGGATGAACAACTAAAGGTTTGTATTATGTTGGAAAATTCATTTTGAAAATGAAGTTGTGGTTCAGCTATGAATTATAGCAGTTTGTAACTTGTAACTTATGCTTTATGGCTGTGTGTGTGTGTGTGTGTGTGTGTGTGTGTGTTGGTCCCCTCCCAGATACACACTTGTGTTTATGCATGTTGTTATTTGCTCCCATGATGGAGCAGACTCAAAGCTGTCCCTCCAGTGGGTTTTCAGAGGCTATAAATCATATAGGAGGAGATTGCCTTCTCCTGCAGAACAGCTAGTATATCTGAACCTTGTGCCTTTGGGATTGCAACTTAGCTTCTTACCATTTAAACCACTAGAACTCTCTGCTTATGTATGAGTAGTAAACAATTGAAGATTATGTCTTTCCCAACTCCTTTTAATAGCTCTGGAATAACTCCTTACATAATGAGGTCAAGAAAAATCTCTCAGAATTCAATTTCTTTTTGATGGTAAATCTCTAAATGCATTTACTATATGATAGGCTGCCAGGAACTTCACTGATAAGAAAATGATTGATTTCTACTTAAAGGCGGAAAGAGAGGTCTGCTTTTGGGGGGAAAATGTCCTCTGTTATTACACTTGATTTAGAGAATGGGAAAGATGATAGCAGCTGTGCTCACAATGTCAAGGTGCTGCTTATTTGGGGAGTCTGCCAAGGTAAATAGAAGATGATCCATTTAAGTTGCTGGTTGACAGACGAGGACAGGGATTTGGAATGAAGTTACAACATATGACAAGTAACAGAGACTTGCCTGTAGACTCACTGAATTTAAAAAGCCAAAGGTGATGGGGGGATTTAGGAATTTTAAAGGGTTGAGTAACCTAAGAAGTCCTTGAGTGATGTAAATGGTCAAGCACTTGACTACTGTCCAAAATGTTGACAATTTGAACTCTCAGCAATGCCTACTTCTAAAAAATTCAGCTGTTGAAAACCTGTGGAGCATAGTTCTGTCTTGCACAACATTTGGGCTTGTCAAGAGGTAGGATCAACTCAGTGGGAAATGCCAACAGGAGTAACCTAAGATCAAATTTTTCTTAATGTAACTTTATAAACAGTGGCTTGGATCAGGCACACTTCAATTGTTAATGTAATATCTTTGCTTTTTAATACCTTTAAGAGGTGTTTTGTAATGAATTTTCCCAGTGCGCTATGTTGTGTGCCATTGAGTCAGAATCCATGCAGACCCTCCAGTGAGTTTTCAGAGCCTATAGATCACAAGAGGTGATAATTCTCCCTCAGAGCATCTGTTGGATTCAAACCACTTGCCTTTGGGTTGGCAGTGAAGCTGCTTACCACTAAGCCACCAAAGCTTCCTACAGGTCACTTAATTTCTGGATTACTGCTTCCATGAATGTTGATTGTGAATACAAGTAAAATGAAATTCTTGATAACTTCAGTCTTATTCTCCCTTTATTGTGCTGTTGCTTATTGGTTCTGTTTGTATTTTCTTTATGCAGAAATGTAATCTGTATGAAGGCTATAGTGTTTGAGCTTATTAGTAAGTATTTCAAGTCCTCTTAGATTTCAGCAAGTAGGGTTGTCATTAGCTTATCACAGATTGTTAGTGAGTCTTCTTTTGATCCTGATGGCATATTTTACATAGTCCATCTTCTCGGATTGTTGTTGTTGTTGTTATGTGCCGTCGAGTCGTTTGCGACTCATAGCGACCCTATGTACCACAGCCTTAAACCCTGTTCTATCCTGTGCCAATTGCATTGCCTCTGACACACCCAGCCCGATTACCCCAGTCACTGAATCAATCCACCTCATAGAGGGTCTTCCCCTCCAGCGCCGTCCCTCCACCCTACCCAGCATGATGTCCCTCTCCAAAGACCTGTCTCTCCCTACATGTCCAAAGTATGTCATACGAAGGCCCAGAATCCTTGCCTCCAAGGAGTAGCCTGGTTTAACCCTCTCTAGGATGAATCTGTTTGTTTTCTTGGCAGTCCATGGTACATTCAATACTTT
>NW_006399820.1:1545532-1546973 GCF_000299155.1 Elephantulus edwardii | reverse complement strand
CACCCATTTTGAATAATATTGAATGAGTTCCTTGTTTTTCAATGCAGCATAGTATTCCATTGTGTGAATATACCACAGCTTCTCTACCCATTCATTTGTTGATGGGCACCTGGGTTGTTTCCAGCTCCTTGCTATTGTGAACAGAGCTGTGATAAACATCGGTGTGCATATATCTGCTTGGATGTCAGTTATGGTCTCTTTGGGATATATTCCCAGTAGTGGAATTGCTGGGTCAAATGGTATCTCTATTTGCAACTTTTTGAGAAAGCACCATACCGCCTTCCACAGTGGTTGCACCAGGATTGAGAAAATTTTTAAAAGCATGCTGTGGTTATGGTAGTGTTGTCTGTAGGGAGTTGCATAACAAAAGTTTACAGGATACTGCTCAACCTCTAGAAGAAAAAGACTGATAACCCAACTGCAAAATGGGCAAGAGACATAGACATAGAAAGATTTTTCACAAAGGAGGACATTTGGATGGCCAACAGATACATGAAGAAATGCTCAAAATCGTTGGCAATAAGAGAGGTGCAAATCAAAACCACAATGTACTGCTAATTCAAATATGGTACCTTTCCACTTGTTTAAATCCACAAGCTGCTCTGTGGGGGAAAGATGGGCAGTCTCCTCCCGTGACATATACGGCCTCTGTAAACCCACTGGAAGTTTAGTGATGAGTCACTTTAGACTCAACTACAATGAGTGAGTAAGTGAGAGGTTATCTACTTCTTTAAACATGTTAGCTTGCCTAATGCTTTTTCACTGTATAAATACAAATTTATATATAAGAGCCTGTTATTGTGATTGTTGTTGTATATCACCAAATCAGAACCAGTCAGAACCACTGACCCTCCAGTGGGTTTTCAGATACAGTCGATTGTATGAGAGGAGATTGCCCATCTTTCTCTTGAGGAGCACCTGGTGCATTTGAATCATATGCCTTTGGATTGGTAGCAGTTCATTACCACTAAGCCACAGCTTCCTATAAAACCATACTCTTAATCTTTTTTGTCATTTTTGTGGTGAGTGACATCTATAATATTGATCTATCATTTTTGTTTTTGTTTATTTTTGTTCTTCTGTCAGGGGCTGTATATTTAAACTCATGTAACAACAGTAAGAAATTCAGATCCATAATCAGGATTATGTTAGCATAAAGACATTATTAACAATATTATTATTTATGTTCTAGTGGCATAGTAGATTAAGTGTCATGCTGCTAAGAGAAAGGGAAGCAGATTGAGCCTATCAGGTGCTCTGTATGAGAAAGGTAATGTAGCCTTCTCCCATTAAGATTCACAGCCTCAGAATGGAAGGTTGCCATGAGAATCAGCCCGATGGTAGTTAGTGGGATATTATATCTGTGTTAATAAAACCTCAGTTTGCTCTTAATTCTTAAAAGGTTTTTTTTTTTCTATAATTATATTTTATTAATTTTCAT
>NW_006399820.1:1539653-1540812 GCF_000299155.1 Elephantulus edwardii | reverse complement strand
TGAACAATCTCAATCTCTTCGCCATCCATCCTGATGCTACCAGTTGGTCCAGTGGTGAGAATCTTTGTCTTCTTGACATTGAACCTCAGTCCATACTGAAGGCTGCAGTCCTTGACCCTCTGCAGTAAGTGCTTGAGGTCCTCCTCAGTTTCAGTGAGCAGGGTTGTGTCATCTGCATAATGCAGATTATTCTTCTCAGATTACAAATTGAATAAGTATAGTGAAAATATCCAATTCTGGTGCACGCTTTTCCTAATTTAAAATATACAGTATACCCTTGTTCTGTTCAGATGATTGCCGGTTAGCATTATGTACAGGTTGCATATGAGCACACTTACGGGTTCTGAAATTCCCGTTTTTTGCAATGTGATGTATAATTTGTTATGATCCACAATAAATAAATAAGACTGAAGAATTGATGCATTTGAATGATACCATGGCAATATGTATAGGCTTCTATAAGAATGAACATACCTGTCATGGAAGAAGAACAGCCAAGATTCCTTTAAAATGAAGAGTGGTGAGAGACTCTCGGGCTCCACATTATCAGAAGGGACCGACCACTCCTTGGAGATTAACACTGTGTTTGATAAAACAGAGGACGAATAAAGAGGAAGACCTTCAATCAGATGGATTGATACATTTGACTTCACCAACAGGCTCAAATGTGGCAAGGATTGTATAAGGATGGAACCTGATCAGGCAGAATTGTAATCAGAACTGACTCAGTAACCCCTAGCAATGCCATTATAAAGTAGCCACCCCAGAGGAGGTTTATACTCGGGAAGCTTTCATCATTTCCTATGTGCTTGTTCAAGGATGCCTTTAAAAGCTTTGTTTCAATTTCTAGAGTTAATGGTTCTGTTTTGTTCTGAGAAAACAATTGTTAAAGTACATAGGAATTTGCTATGCAACTCAGAATAACTTTGCAAATTGAGTTGGTAAAGGAGAAAAAAAAATTATGGATTCTTTAGTTGTTTAAACCACCCACCTGAATTTCAGAACCATCTCAGGAAGAGATTTGAGGCTTTGAACACTAATGAACGAAGGCCAGATGAGTTGTGGGAGGATATCAAGAGTATCATCCAGGAAGAGTGCAAACGGTCATTGCAAAGACAGAAGAGGAAGAAAAGACCAAAATGGATGTCAGAAGAGACTC
>NW_006399820.1:1518037-1537893 GCF_000299155.1 Elephantulus edwardii | reverse complement strand
GGATGGGAGTGTTAGAGACAGTGCGATTGGCACAGGACAGAGCGGAGTTTAGGGCTGTTGTACATAGGGTCGCTATGAGTCGCAGGCGACTCGCCGGCACATAACAACAACAAGTTAAATCCTCATTTATCGACTCTTTGCTCTCCAGCATTTTCCATTTTTGACAAATTCAACAATTTCTCAGATGGAGCCTCTAATGGCCCAGGCCCTACACAAGGTTGTGACCAGGCCCAAGACATCCTCTGCAGACTGCCATGAGTGATAATCCAGATGTCTAGTGACAACTGGGGTACAGAAAGGACTGTGGTTGACTAGCCCCAAGACACTAGCTCATTTATTTGTAGTGACTCATTGTGGCCATGGAGAGTACTGAGCAAGTATAGGTTTTCACAAAGTGGCAGGCAGGCAGGAGATGGCCAGAAGAGGGCCTGCTAACACTAAGGAAGTAATAGAGGGAAAGGAGAGATGAGAGAGAGGGAATGAGCCCACACAGCATATGGGACTGGGGCACACACAGAATGAGTGGGGGTTCCTTACCATGGTTGATGGAAGAAGATAGCAAGTAGAAAATGAGTAGGATTCCACCGGGGTGAGTACCAGGTGACAGCAGGAGGCACTAAACCTGACCATCATCCTTACTTTCCATCCTCATAGGCTCCTTGGTGTGGAAGGAGTGGCTGGGAAGGGAGATCTGCTGCCCCACACACGTCCCAGCATGTGCCAGGGGTGCTTGACGTGCAGTGAGAGACCAGGGGCAGCACTAGTGTAGAAGATGAGTTATGGCCCTGATTGTTGCACAAAGCCAATTTGCTTTAGTACCTGATGTTCTCCAGGGAGCTCAGATGGTGTAGCCCATAGGGAGTTTACACTGTTAACTGAAAGGTGGAATCTCCCTGCATATTCAGATCCACCAGTAGTTCCTGTGCAATGACAGCTTCCAGAAATCCACTAGAGGGTCAGCTCTGTGTCAGTTCTGACTCAACAACAAATAAGTGGTGACTTGAGCTTTCGAACTTTCCTGTGTCAATAAGTGAGAAGAGGATGTAATCGGAAGAGACTGTGCTGTGTCATTTTGTTTTTACTTCATTGTTTTATGAGCTGAGTTAGGTAGAAAAGGGACTCATTTATTGGTATAGAATTCTGCCAGACTATTGATCATTGAACTGAACCTATTTACTAGATACATGCATTTTATATTTTTATAGTAAATTATTAAATTGTCTTAAGCAGGTTCTCATTTTGCTACAGCTTCACAAAGGTTTGGACTTTTAAATGTTTATCTCTGGGTTAAGAAAAGCTACCTCATATAGTCTTTAGTGCTTCAGTTTAATGGTGCTTCAAGTATTTTACCCACTCACATGAGTAAAAGACTTTCCCTTTGATCTGTTTGTAAGAACTTCCATACTAAGAATTGGCTGCCATGTAAATCCCCCTGGGGCAATGAACAGGAACTTCCCTATCAGCAGGTTTCCTTTGTGTCTATTGTTCTAACCCCCAGCCCTGCCCCTTTGTTCCCTTTCCTCCTCATTGCCCCAGGTGGTTGAAATAGAATCTTGCCGAGTTGTTCTTGTAAGGGAATGGAGGGCACATGTTTGATGTGATTGGCTACTAATTGAAAGATTGGAGATTCAAGTCCAACCAGAACACCTAAGAAAGACCTAGTTGTCTACTTGAGAAAAGCCAGACATTGAGACACAACTGTGACTGCATGTGACAAGCCACTGAGACCTGTGAAGCACAATTCTACTATGACATACATGAGGCCAACACTCGTCAGCACCAGCATGAGACAACTGGTTATTAGTTAAAAGGCAAAGTTCTGAAATCAGGACATTTGAATTTTTAAAAGCTTTTGTTGTTGTTATTACGTACTGTTGAGTCAGAAGTGACTCATAGCAGACCCTCTGGAGGGGTTTTAGAGGCAGTAAAATTGCACAGAAGAGATTGTTCATCTTCTGTGGAGCAGCTGGTGAAGTGAAACCATGTGCTTTTGGGCTGGCAGTGCCATCATTCCTTACCAGTAAGCCTCCAGTTGTTCTTTTTTCTTATGTGCTGTTGAATTGGAACCAACCCATAACTGACCATCTAGTGTGTTTACATAGGCAGTAAATTTGATGAGAGGATATTGCCCAACCTTCTATGGAGCAGCTAGTGTATTTGAATTGCATGCCTTTGGGACTGTGGTATTATCACTAGACCACCAGGCTAACATAACGTAAATATAGTTAAGACCAAAAATATATTCTGTAATGAGGCATTTCTCATATTTTTTTCTGATGCTAATTTGCTAACCCTTGTTATGTATCACATGTTCTTCTTCACCACTGATTTTTTTATTTGCAAGTATCATAACATGTTATTTTCTCATTCTCATTGCGTCAAGGTCCCAGGTTCCCTCCCATGTGACCTGTTATTTTCACATTCCCACTGCTTGTTATTCTCAAGCCCTCTAAGTTTCTGTTCCTTTTCCGTTGGGGATATCTGACATGAGTTAGAGCAAATCTTCAATCAGAATTTCTTAATTAAATGTTACTTATTAATTTTCTTTTAAGCTGGAGCGCATTTAGTTTTGGATACACTCACTTCTTGAAGAGGTCTGGGGTGTAATCAGTAGGGAGTTGTGCTGCTAACCCAAAGGACATGCCTCTCATGGTTCCAATCCACCACTGGCTCCTCAGAAGAAAGATGGGCAATCTCGTCCCCATTTGATTGACAGCCCTGGAAACTCAGTGGAGGGTCAGCTATGAATTGACTCGAACTCAACCACAGTGAAGCTTTTTGGGAGTACATTTCCTTCCATATGGACAACCTTTTACTATTGTTAAAATGTTCTTCAATTATCTATTTATATGGCTTTCCCATGCTTTTTTATTAAAAACTATATCTATCTGTCTATCTATCTATCTATCTATCTATCTATCTATCTATCTATCTATCTATCTATCTGACAAGTGATGCCTTTAACTTTGGTACTGGAGAAGAATACTGAATATACCATAGACTAAAAGAACAAACAGATTCGTCCTGGAGAGGGTGAAGCCAGGCTGCTCCATGGAGGCAAGGATTCTGAAGCTTCGTCTAACATATGTTGGACATGTTGCATGGTGGGATCAGTCCTCGGTAAAGGACGTCATGCTTGAGACGATGGAGAGACAGCGCAAGAGGGGAAGACCCTCTATGAGATGGATTGATTCAGTCATTGGTGTAGGGGATAGTTGTGTCGGAGATAGTAAGATTGACAGGGTTTAGGGCTGTTGTACCTAGGGTCTCTATGAGTCGCAGGCGACTCAACAACACATGAGGGGAGACCAGGAGACTGTCCAGCTTTCTTCTGAAGAATTGCTTGTGAATTTGAACAGCTCATCTTTGAGTTTACTAAAGTTATCACTTATATTTATTTCACTAATTGTATCAAATTTTCCCAGATAAAGAGTCTTTTAACTATTTCTCAAATTCTCTAAAGTTAATATGTTATACTAGTAAGAGCCAAAAGGGACAAATCATTTGTTTGGCAGATAGATACATAGATCAATATAAAAGTTAACTTATAAAAAATAAATTTTTATTATAAATATTGAGAGGAAAAAACAACACAAAGAAAGGAGAAAGAGTAATAGGCCTTGATTCATGTCCTGAGTTTTGTACTATGTGTTCTAAACAAGATGCCTACCTTTTCTGGGTAGCTAGCTGCTTCTATGTAGCTGTTTTGGCCTCACAATAATGAGATTCTTTTTAGTTTTAATACTCAGTAATATCCTGTAATTTATGGTCAGTGATAGACATTTTGAATATTGAATAACTTCAAATGACTCTTTGAGAAATATTTCAGAAAATATTATTTAAGAAAGCAAAGGAAATGACCAACCTTCTTAGCAAACTTCTTGGAAGAGAAGAAAGCTCTAGTTTGGAGAAATTCCTTCTTTGAAAATAGATATTTTTACTGGAGTGGCCTGGTTTAGGTACAGTACTTTAAAATGACAACTCATTTCCTATTTTTCCTCTTTTGATCCTAACATTTCTTCCTAGAGTAATAGTAGATGACTAAGTGGTATTTGAATGTTTAAACATAGGGAAACTTTCTTTTTACTCTTCTGGATTTAAATTTAAGGGCATCTGTTTAAAACTGGGAAATTCTTGATTTCACTCAAAACGTAAGCTGTGAAATACTTCACTGTTAAACTTGAGGCTTTCTTAGGAAATGAAACCTGAGAGATTTAGGTGGCATTTTGGCAAGTATTAACTCAGTTTTGCTAGAAGAACTCTCTAATTGAATTTTCTCTTATTTTCCCTCTCTGCACTGTGTACTTTCCAAAGGAAAAGTAAAAAATAAAGACTTCATAGTACTTTAGCTTGGAAATTGTACCTGCTTAAAAATAATTAAGGCAGGCCATTGGCTTTGCACGAATATGAGAATGTATGAATGCCATTATTTAAAGATATTAAATCCAATTAATTTTACTGATACTATAGAGGTCTTCTATTCTTACATTCAGAAACACAATCTACTATCTGTCTTACATTCAGAAATACAATCTTCAGTAACAGTCATGAGGTGATGCATGTGAAATAAAATCTGTTTTTCAGAGTGTAAACACAGGCACTGCTTTCTTAGGCATTTCCTTGAAGGCTGGTGATTAGAATATACCCAGCGGTACTGTGGAAGAAAGGCCTGGTGATCTCTTTCCAAAAATATTAATGCCAAGAAAACCCTGTGAAGCAATTTAACTCTGTAATAGTTGAGGTGACCAAAATGGAAACTGTGTAAGAAAAACTAAAAAATCTAAAAAAAGTGAGAAATATTAGCGTAACCTAATTTAAGTTTCCAGGAAGAAAGAGAAAATAGAGGAAAGGCAATATTTGAAGATACGATGTTGACAGAGAATTTTAGGAATTGATTGAAATCAATTAAAATTGATATTAAGATTTAAAAACCTACCAAATCCAAAACAGAGTAAATGTATTAGTTTCTTAGAGCTGTCTTAACAAAGTAGCACAACTAGATGGCTCATAAGAACAGAAACTTACTGCCTCATCATTCTGAAAGGTCAGAGTCTAACACCAGAAAAAGCCATAATATATATATTCAACAAAACAATACTAAGACTGGCAGCTGACTTACTGTGGACAGTCAGTGGAAGACAACTACAATTAAACAGGTACTTCAAGCTTCTGTGAAAAATTACAATGCTCACCTGAATTAGATACTCAGTGATTTCTCAGGAATCATGATGAACCAAACATGTTTTCATCCAAGCAAAAACTGTTTGCTGTCACTAGAACTCGCTAAGAAACATCTAAAGAATATTTATACTTTTGGATAAAAGAGATTTACAAAAAATGAGATCTGAGCTGCAAGAAAGAATAAAGTGAGGAAAATGTCAAATGTGAGTAGACAGGAATACTGCTTATTTGAAGCAATAATGTGAATTTAAAAAAGTAAAATTCAAGAAACAAGAGCATGTATTTCATTATAGGATAAGAGAAAGTAGTTTAAACTTCTAATTTGTTTTAGATAAAAGAGAATAAGGTTAGACTTGCATCATAAATATCTTGTTGTTGTTCCTTGTCGTTGAGATGGAACCGACCCATAGCTGACCCTCCTGGATTTTCAGAGGCTGTAATTCACATGAGAGGAGATTGTCTATTTTTCTACCTTGAAATAGATGGTGGATTTGAACCTCCTGCCTTTGAGTTGGCAATGCAACTCCTTATACTGTAATCCCCAAAGTTTGCCAACTATTTGTTGGCTATAAACTGCATATGTTGTTGTTGTTATGTGCCGTCCAGTCACTTGCGGCCCATAGCAACCTTATGTACAACAGCCCTAAACTCTGCTCTGTCCTGTGCCATTTACACTGTCTCTGACACACCTATCCCGATTACCCCAGTCACTGAATCTATCCACCTCATAGAGGGCCTTCCCCTCCTGCGCTGCCCTCCACTCTACCAAGCATGATGTCCCTCTCCAAGGACCTGTCCTTCCTTACAACATGTCCAGTGTATGTTAGACGGAGCCTTAGAATCCTTGCCTCCAAGAAGCTGCCTGGTTTAATCCTTTCCAGGATGAATCTGTTTATTTTCTTAGCAGTCCATGGTACCCTCAACACTCTTCTCCAGCACCACAGCTCAGCGGCATCAATTCTCCTTCTATCCTCCTTAGTCATTGTCCAACTCTCTGATACATAACAAGTGATAGCAGAGACGATGGCCTGTATCAGATGCACCTTAGTCTCCAGAGAGACACCATTGCTCTTCAGTACTTTGGAGAGGTCCCTAACAGCAGACTTTCCCATGGCAATACGTCTTAATTTCCTGGCTACTGGTGCCAAGAATGTTGACTGTGGAGCGAAGCAGACTAAAGCTGTTAAAAATCTCAGTCTCTTCACCATCCATCCTGATGCTGCCAATTGGTCCAGTGGTGAGAATCATTGTCTTCTTGACATTGAGCCTCAATCCATATTGGACGCTGCAGTTCTTGACTCTCTGCAGCAAGCACTTCAGGTCCTCCTCAGTTTCAGCAAGCAGGGTTGTGTCATCTGCATAAAGCAGATTGTTGATAGATCTTCCACCAATCTTGACCCCACATTTCTCCTCATAGAGCCCCGCCACCCAGATACTGCATATAGCTAATTAAATTAATATTAAGTAAAATTTCAAATTTAGTGTTTCAGTTGAAGCAGTTACATTTCAGATGCTCAGTAGTCACATGTGGCTGGACATCACAGATATTCTAATTACATCAGTAAGTTCTGTACTGGAGAGTAGCATTTTTGAATAGGAGTAAAATGTGCATTATCTACTACCCATCTTTCAATTTGTCATACTCTTAAGACCTATGTGGTGTTGTGATGCTAAAATTTATGCCATCAGTGTCACTATAAGCCAATAGCACCACTAGTGGTAAACAGATTTCAGAGGAGCTTGCAAACTCAGACAGACAAGAAGCAAGATCTGACAATCTATTTTGGAAAATTGGCCAATGAAAACCTTAGGGATCACAGGAGAATTCCCCCCCCCCACTTTACTTGGATCCATAATCAACATTCATGAAGTAGCAGTCATGAAATGAAATGATATGTTGTGTTGGTATTGGGCAAATCTGCTTTCAAGGACCTTTTTAATTTGCCAAAGAGAAAGGATATAAATAATAAAAATGAGGGCTAGTTGACTTAAGCCATGGTATTTTTCAGTGGCTTCGTATACATGCAATAGTTGGACCATGAGTAGGGAAGACTGAAGAAAAATTGTTGTATTTGAATTGTGGGTGAAGAGTATTGAATATTCCATGAATTTCTCAAAGAACAAACAAGTCTGTCTTAGAAGAAGTGCAGCCAGAATTTCCATCAACAAACGAATGGATAGAGAAGCTGTGGTATATTCACACAATGGAATACTATGCTGCCTTGAAAAACAAGGAACTCATGCAATATTATTCAAAATGGATAGCCCTGGAGGACATTATGCTGAGTGAATTATCTCAGTCACAAAAGGGCAAATACTGCATGATGCCACTGTTGTAAAACAGGACTGACATTGGGGTTGTGGGGAGACTCAGAAAGATGGGTTCAATAATGTATACTAATGGAAACAGATGAGAGAGAAAACTGTTTAAAAAGGTATGTGATTAGGTATTTTTGTCATGACAGGAGTCCAGAGTGAAGGCTGCATGGTGGAGTGGACCTGGGGTAGGGTTTGTAAAACAATGAAAGACTTTCTTTTACTTTTCCAAAAGGGTAGTGTACTAGGGGGGAAGGTTGGGAGGGGAGAAAAGTGCAACAATGAATGAATGGAAATCCAGTCTTTGTAAATTTTAATTGAACTTAATAATAAATTTTTAAAAAGGCAAAAAAATAAAATTATTTTTTTAAAAAATTTTTTAAAAAAGAAGTGCAGCCAGAATTAAAAGTGAACAAGTGAGACTTTACCTCACTTATGCTGAACTATTATCAGGAGAGGCTAGTCCTTGGAGAAAAACATTATGTTAGGAAAAATAGAGGATCGGCAAAAGAGAGGAAGACCGTCAGTGAGATGGATTGACACAGTGATTACCAACAATAGATTTAAGCACAGCAAAGAGTGTGAGGATAGGGCAGGATTGGCCAGGTTTCAATCTGTTGTTACTGGGTTGTCATGAGTTGCATTCTATTCAATGACTCCAACAACAGCATTCATACAATTTGCTGCATGTTGTTGTTGTTGTTGTTATGTACTGTCAAGTTGCTTGTGACTCATGTACAGCAGCTCAGAAGCCTACCTGATCCAATCTCACTGACTCCAACACACGTACCCATATTGCTTTAGTTACTGTTATCAATCTATATCATCCAGAGTCTTCCTCTCCTACACTGTCTCACTCTTCTGAGTATAAAAGAGCATGATGTCCTTCTCCAAGGATCAGTTCTTCCTGGCCACATGCCCAAAGTATGTGAGACAGCTTCAAAATCCTAGCCTCCAAGGAGAAACTTGTTTTCACCCTCTCCAAGACAGACTTACTTGTTTTCTTGGAAGTCCGCATTATGTTCAAAACTCTTCTCCAGCACCACAACTCAAAGTTGTCAACTCTTTTTCTGTTATCCGTAGTCCTTGTCCAGCTCTCTGATGCATAGCAAGTATTTGCAAAGACCATAGGCTGGATCAGGTGCGCCTTAGTCTCTAGACGCACACTGTTGCTTCTCAGTACTCTGGAGAGATCCCTGACAGCATATTTTCCCTGTGAAGTTCACCTTTTGATTTTCTCACTCCTGGTGCCAAGAGTGCTGATTGTGGAGCTGACCAAGCTGTAATTATTAACAACCTCAATCTCTTCATCTGTCATAATGCTGCCAATTGGGCCAGTGGTGAGAATCTTTTTCTTCTTGATGTTGAGCTTCAATCCATATTGAAGACTACAGTCCTTGACCTTCTTTCTGCAGCAAGTGCTTCAGGTCCTACTCAGTTTCATCAAGCAAGGTTGTTTCATCTGCATAATACAGGTTGTTAGTGAGTCTTCCACAAATCCTGATGCCACATTCCTCCTCATAAAGGCCAGCCTCCCAAATGGTCTGTTATGCATGTAGATTGAAAACGTGTGGAGGCAGGACACATCCCTGACTCACTCTTTGCCTGAATTTGAACTATGCAGTGTATCCTTGCTTTGTTCTGAGGACTGCTTCCTGGTATTTTGACCCTTTTCATTGTAAAGAAGTATTACCTTGTATCAATACTCAACTGAAACTCATTGGCATGGGATAGGAACACAGCTGACTCCCTACTGGTCTTACAGAAGCTGTAAATTATGTGGAAGGTTGATTGCTCTTATGTCTTCTATGAAGCAGCTGATGTATTTGAACTGCCCACCTTTGGATTGGCAGCAAAATTCCCTATTCACAAAGCCACCAGAGTACCTTTTTTGTCTCTGTATATCATACATAATATTGTTGTCACCTATTTGTAGACATTTAAGTTCTTTTCAGATACTAGTTATTCTGAATGGAGTTCTTTTGAGCACCTCTACCAGTCTTTCAGTGGCCATAGGTTTTTGGTTTTGGTTTGTATTTTTAATATAGTACTGTTTTTTTTTTTCTTTTTGAGATATCTAGAACTCAGTTATCTGATAAATTTATGTATCTAAAACGTTGTTGTTGTTATGTGCCGGTGAGTTGCTTGCAACTCATAGCGACCCTATGTACAACAGCCCTAAACCCTACTCTATTCTGTGCCAGTCCCACTGCCTCTTACACACCCATCCCGATTACCCCAGTCACTGAATCAACCCACCTCATAGAGGGTCTTCCCCTCTTGTGCCGTCCCTCCACCCTCTCAAGCATGATGTCACTCTCCAAAGACCAGTCCCTCCTTACAACATGTCCAAAGTATGTCAGACAAAGCCCCAGAATCCTTGCCTCCACAGAGCTGCCTGATTTAACCCTTTCCAGGATGTATCTTGACCCCACATTTCTCCTCATATAGCCCAGCCTCCTGGATAATCTGTTCTGCACAGAGGTTGAAAAGGTATGGAGATAGGACACATCCCTGGCATACGCCCTTCCCAATTTTGAACCATGCAGTGTTTCCTTGCTCTCTTCTGATGACTGCCTCTTGGTCCAACTCTAGGTTTCGCATTAGAACGATCAAGTGTTCTGGGACATAGATAATTAAAGTACATCTTTAGGCAACTAAATTATCACAATATTAAGTTAGGAAATAATCTACCATCCCTGCCAGTACAGAGTTTGCACTGTTAACTTTAAGCACCATTGACTCCACAGACTAGGGAAGTGAAAGCTGTAGAAAATAATGCAGATGGAAATGCTTTTTCCCTTGGCATGAGGTAGGGGTCCTGGAAAAGTGTGGTCAAAATAATAAACAAAAGGCCAAGTCCCCATCTCACGTAACAGCTGAATGACTTTGAGCAAGTTTCTTTTCTTCTCTGAGTTCCAGTTTTATCTGTTAAATGTTATTACCTGCTGTCATGTCACCCTCTGACTCATGGGAACCCCATTCACAGCAGAACAGAACAGTTCCCTGGATTAGACCATCTTCATTAGTCCATTCCTCCTTATCCAGCTTAGTGTGGAATCTCCTCTGAAACCTGTTCAGCCACAGAAACCTCCTCTGACAAATGATGGCTGTCTGTGTGGTACTTTGGCTAGGAGTTCATATGGGGTTTTCATACCTGAAAGGCAAGAATTCTTTTCATTGACTCTATCTATTAAATGTTGTTGTTGTGTACCATCGAGTCAGAACTGGCTCATATCTGACCCTCCAGTGTGTCTTCAGAGACAGGAGGAGAAAACCCTTCATTCTTCTGTGGAACAGCTAGTGGATTTGATCTATTAAAGAGGGATACTACAATTTGCCTTGTCTTTCAGGGTTGTTGTGTAGGTCAAAGGAAATTACAAGTGAAATTACTGTTAGGGTATTAAGTAATGTATATGTATTGCATTATTTGATATCAAACAGTATCATTGATATCACATGCAAACAAGATTCTGTTGAAGATTATAAAAAAACAACTGGAACAACACATCAACAGAGAACTACCAGAAGTCCATGCTGGGTTTAGAAGGGGTAGTGGTAGTCGGGATATTGTAGCTGATGTTAGCTGGATCTTGGCTAAAAGCAGGGAGTACCAGAGGAATGTCTATCTCTGTTTCATTGATTATGCAAAGGCATTTGACTATGTGAATCACAACAAATTGTGGCTGACTCTGAGAAAAGTGGGAGTCCCAGAATACTTGATCATGCTAATGTGAGACCTATACTTGGACCAGGAGGCAGTTGTCTGAACAGAGCAAGGAAACACTGCGTGGTTCAAAATTGGGAAGGGTGTACGCCAGGGATGTGTATTTTCTCCATACCTTTTCATCCTATATGCAGAACAGATTATCCAGGAGGCTGTGTGAGGAGAAGTGTGGCATCAGGATTGGAGGAAGATTCATGAACAATCTGTGCTATGCAGATGACACAACCTTGCTTGCTAAAACTGAAGAGGACCTGAAGCGCTTGCCACGGAAGGTCAAGGACTGCAGCCTTCAATATGGATTGAGGCTCAATAACAAGAAGACAAAAATTCTCACTACTGGGCCAAATGGCAGCATCGGGATGGACGGTGAAGGGATTGAGATTGTTAACAGCTTTAGTTTGCTTTGCTCCACAGTCAACACTCTTGGCACCAGCAGCCAGGAAATTAAAAGACATTTTGCGGTGGGAAAGTCTGTTGTTAGGGACCTCTCCAGAGTACTGACAAGCAGTGTTGTCACTATAGAGAGTAAGGTGAGCCTGATAAAAGCCATGGTCTTTTCAATCACTTGCTATGCATCAGAAAGCTGGACAATGACTAGGCAGGATAGAGAGAGAATTGATGCCTTTGAGCTGTGGTGCTGGAGAAGAGTATTGAATATACCATGGACTGCTAGAAAACCAACAGGTTCATCCTAGAGCAGGTTAAACCAGGCTGTTCCTTGGAGTCAAGGATTCTGAAGCTTCGTCTGACGTACTTTGAACATGTTGCAAGGAGGGACCAGTCCTTGGAGAGGGACATCATGCTTGGGAGCATGGAGGGACAGTGCAGGAGAGGAAGACCCTCTATAAGGTAGATTAATTCAGTGACTAGAGTAATGGGGGTGGCTGTGTTGGAGACAGTGAGACTGGCACAGGACAGACCAGGGTTTAGGGTTTACTTGCAGGTGACTCAATGGCTCATAACAGCAACAACAATAATTGCATTATTTGCTAGCTAATGGTAAAGGTGGTGACATAGAACTGCCGACAAAGTACCTGTTAAACTAAATGACTAAAACAAGCTGAAATTCCTTAGTTTAGAGTTTTAGTTGTGCAATAATGTATTTGTAGAGCAGAAAGAGCCCTCAGGAATAATTTTACAGGTGAACATGTAGAGGACTGGAAAGGTTATGTTATCTGCTTATGTTTCAGGAAAATGTCACATCAGGGTGACACTGGAAGTCAGGTCTCTTTTTAGACCTGGGATTTTCTTTCTAAGTGAATTAACACCGTCATGTAGAAAAATCCTCTCAGAAAGTCACTGATTTGGTGTTGACCGTGACGCGCAAAATAGAGCGTATTAAAAGCTGAGGCCACTTTTACCAGGAATGCTGAAATGCTGCTTATTCTAGATGAAAATATGTTTATTTCAGTTCCTGCCACCGCTGCCAGTCACTGTGAAGTTAACTCTGACTCATGATATCAGAGTAGACTTGCAATCAGGGAATTTTCATTGCCTGGTGTTTTGGATTTTCAGAGGCATCTCTGGCTGGACTGGAACCTGCAGTCATTCAGTCAACATTGGAGCGTATTAACTGTTCGCACTACTATAAGACTCCAGTACGAATGCCACAGGGACAATAATTTGTCATAAACTGTCTTAGTTGTATCTCCTGCGGATGGTTGATGTCAGAACTTTCTTGCAATGATTGATGCACACTGATTCAGTGATACTTCAAGCAGAGTTTTAAAAGAGGCAGAGGCGTTGTCAGCATATGAATAGTTTTTGGAAGCTTCTCAAGTGGCAGCCTCTCATTTCTCATCTCCTTGTTCCCACAAGATCCTTCTAAACAGCCCTTGGCCCTATGGTAGGATGAGAGACTTTACTGGAGAGATTGTGCTTTGCATGCAAATGTGTGAGCAGACTCTTGTACTAATCTTTCTTTAATAATATAGCATCATTCCTTGTTCACACTGTGAAATAGTAATAGAATCAAAGCTTGGCCTTTAAAAATGGGGTCCTTAACATTCAGACCAGAGTCTTTGAAATAAATTTCATAATATATGTGATATGGTGGGCTTTTGTTACATGCTTGGATAATACTGAGCACTTTCCAAATGCAATAGCGGTTAATTCTCCATAGCTCTCTGAGGCAAGAACTCTCCAACCCCAGTCTTGCAATTTTATAGATAAAGGAATGTAATATTGAGAGTTTAGCAAATGTTTTAATTTCCCTCATCAAAGATTAAAATGTAGATGCTTTCGATACCTAGCAGCCGTGTCACGTCAGATAAATAATTTAACTGCTCTTAGTCTCACATTGTTAAACATATGAAACAGTTATACAAATAGCTGCTATATGTTGTCACAGAATTTGGAAACATAAAATGTACTAAAGCATTTTCAGGTATTAAAGGGCTATAGAGATGTGGAGTTTGTTTGATTGTTGTTTACGACATCATTAATCTTACTTATAAAGTGCCATACTGTATGTGAGCTTATTATTATTAATATTGTTTATTTTTGTTACAATAATTATTATTCTACTTAATGCTAAGGATCTTCTTGAGATGACAAAAGCCAGCAGTGGTTTATTTGGTTTTCTGCTAGTGCAGTATTAGAACAGGTTCGCCCTGACTTTAAAATGTCTGTGATTTGAGAAATCTCACCAGTGTGCAAATAACATATTTTCTAGAAAGAACTTCAGTTACTTTTCTAGGGCCAGGGAGGACAACTCAGTGTGGTAAGTAGACGAAGAAAGGCTTGACCTTTTTTTAAAAAAAAAATCTGTTAAAGCTTTGTGTTAAGTACAGCTGACACACCATAGCAGTTACGATGCCAGCAGGAAGCTGGTGTGGTCCTGCCAAGTGACTGATTTAAAGTAATTACCTGAGATCAATGATCATCCAGCACTCACAGCCACCCGGGGCAGCTGAGTCCTGTTTGTTGCACCCGAGGACCCTGTAGTGTGCCTGTTCTGCGTGGTCGGCATCATATATAACCACCTCTGGGTTTTATGGCGGTGCCTCTGGTGCAATGTCATCATATCTTCCCCTCCACTTGTGCTGCATTGCAGGCTTTGCTTGAGTCCATGGTTGATGCTGCCGAGAACCTTTGTCCAAATGTGATGAAAAAAGCCCACATCCGACAAGACCTGATTCATGCCAGCACTGAAAAGATTTCCATTCCACGTACCTTTGTTAAAAATGTCCTGTTGGAGCAGTCCGGAATTGATATCCTTAACAAAATTAGGTAGGTTTATATCGTGCATAAAGCTAGCCTCTGCCGTTTCTGTGTGTGCAGTCAAGTCGGCTGTGGGGAAGCACTGTTGTTGGCTTTATACATATATGATGTGGTTAGGCATGTCTAAGAGGCAGAGAAGATATAGAAATAAATGCATAAGTCTGAGACATTTCCAAAATAAGATGACTGTGTATCTGCATTGCTTTAGAACTCTCTTTAGGGTTTTATTTTTAAGAGAGGGACTTGTAACCCCTGTTTTCTGCTACTTAAGTTTATCTTTTGCATTTTCAGATGGTTACTGTAAGGACTAAGGTCTTTTTTGCTTTCTTCCACCATTTGGGTCTGAACAGATGCACAGCATAGGAGAAGCAGCACACACCCTGACCCTAGTATATTTTCCTTGTGAGTTATTTCAGTGGGTTAATGATACTGCCTAAGTGCTGTGTGCTCTCCTCCATACAGTTCTGTTTGAAAAACATACCAAATAAAAAAATAAATCAGTATTTAGGAGCTGAGATGACTAAGAAATTTACTCCAATTTTTTACGTAAAAACTAGAGGAGTCATCAGCATTAAAAGATAGTTCTTCTAATTCATCTTCCATGTTTCTTAGTTCGGGCTGTCAGACTACATGACTGTTATCCATTTACTGAGTGGATGAGTGAAAACCAAGTTAGAAAACATTTAAAACTTCCCACCTTAATTATTTCTAAATATTCATAAGATATAGCAAACATTAGATATAGTAAAAATACTAGCTCCTAGTAAATTGGATGTATAAAATATACTATCGCTTTTTTTTTTCTACTAGAGAGTATGAGTCGCAAGTGACTCGATGGCACATAACAACAACAACAACTAGAGAGTTGGAAAGTGTATGATATTAACATATCATTATTAAACCAAATAGTAGTCTGTAAGAAAAAGAGTATCAAGTCATGACTATTTGGATGCTGAATGCTGACTAATTCAGAGCTACAATGTAGAAGTTCTCACATTTAGAAATTCCACAGTATCTGAGCAGTCAATCTCAGGTCTAAGATGCAGCTGTCGTCACCTTTTTGCAATCACTCCTTGTGCATTAGCCAAATTCAAGACAGTTGGAAGGACTTGAGAAAACAACAGAAGACTTGAGGATGGAACTCCTATAATAGCGACTTTATTAACTTTTGCCCTTACTAAGTATGCATATGTTCCTATCATCTGGAGTTTAAAGGCATAATCTGATACCTCTTAAATATAAAAGAGTAAAATACACATTGGCCACTATTCATTCATAGCAAGACCTTATACCACCAATACATCATACTTTTTGATGCTTTTACTGGATGAAGTACTAGGGTCTGTCATGTGTGGCCATTTCCCTACATAAATAAATGCATTTTCAAAGTTAGAGTCACACCATTAAACTCCTCACATCACTAACACATTGGCTTTTGACAGAGTTTGCTTCCTTAAAGATTTACAGCTTTGAAACTTGAAGGAAAAATTCTATTCTGTCCTACAGGATGGATCTAACTCAGAATCAATTTGATGACAGTGAGTTTGAGTCTGGTACATTTCGAGCTCTCAATGAGTGAAAAATCACCCCCACATATGTACACACCTATTTGTCTAGACATGTAGGAAAGATTGATCAATTGCCAATAAAGATTTTGCTAAATGGAAACTCCATCAATAAAGACAGGCATGATGTTGTTATTGTTGATTGTCTTTGAGTCGAGCACAACTCATAGCAACTCTATGAACAAAAGGCCCAAAGCCTCTCTACAAGTATTGACATTTATCAAAGTTTAGAGTTTCAAGAGGCATGTTGTTTAAGAAGCGGATGCCACTCCTACTTCCAAATAGTAGCATCTAATTACAAAATGATAGGGTGATCCTGATTTGCCCATACAGAAGTACATTTTTAACACCCTTATTTTTTTCTTCTTTGTGTTACATTCTGAGATTAACTACCCTTCACCCACCTTAAGAGATAGAAGAGGAAGAGAAACAAACTATTGATGCCTTGTGCTTTATGAAGAAATAATATTCTCAAAGACACCCGAACATAATCAGAGGAAGGCTTTCTTCAACACAAGATTCCCAGGCATCTACTCGGGGGATTAGCATAGAGCCCAGGAATCTGTATTTTTCTCTACTTATACTCCCCTCCTCAATCTATATTTTCAGTAAGAGACTTGGGTAAATCTTATCAGTAGCCACTTCTGGGAAAATAAGAAAGTATTAGATAAATCAAACAGCTAGCAAAAACTTATTTCAGAAATAGGAATTAAAGAAATGCCCTTTTGTATCTTTAGTGCAGGAAAATTTTTACTGTGAGCATCAAAGAGTTCGTTTGTCCATTCTTTCATCCTCCTATCAGAAGCCTTTCCTAGGCAGAATTGTTGCCTTTAGGTTTGCAATTTTTTTTCCCCCTATTACACAAATATGCTTTTAACTAGATCTTTGGGATAAAATAATTTTATTTTGCTAACTTCTCTCCCTGCTCTAAAAAACTTTAAGGTGGTGAACTTCAAAATCAGACCAACCTCATGGAATTGTGCTGCAGTGTGGAGAGATCATCTCCTTAGCAAGTTTACCTCTCACTGGATAGGACTCTTTAGACTGAAACACACATGGCAGTTGAATTCTTAAATTGTTAACATTCCAAGTAAAATACCAGCCATCTGACAGACACCTTAATGGTGGAGTCTGTTTATTAGTAAAAGCTACAAACCGCTCTCTGTTGACGGGACACCTTTTTAAGGTCAGACAAGAGGCAGCAGAAGTAAAAATTTTCCAAACCTCTGTTCGTAAAAGGCACGAGTGCAGTGAATTTATAGCTACCCAAAGAGGATGGTAAGTCACAGCAGAAACAGATTCCAGTGGTGGCGTTTGATTGGTGAAAAAGATTTAAAAAAAAAATGGGAGGGACACAAAGGGGGTGGAGATGCATATTAAAGTAATAACCAGGGCTTAACAAACAGACTAGACTTTCTTAATTTTTTCCAGCCCAGGTTTGTTTTCGTTTATGTCAATGGATGGATTGTTCCCCGCCACATGGTACATATGGTTCCCATTAAGCTTGTCTTGAGCCAGATGTTTTTCGTTTCTACCATTGAATCTTACGTTTTGAAATGTGCAGAGGCAGGTTGATATGGGTAGAAAACTTCTATTACCTGTGTGTTTATGGCACTGTTGTTAATGGTGATGTTTGGAATTCTTTTGCCTTGTTCACACATTCTTAGATTCCATTTTCAAAGACAGAAATGCAATCCTGCTTGACCTTATCACTAGAGAACCAAGGGCAGGTGATTGTCTTTCTCTGGGAGATTTGAAAAGATGACTTTGTTCTTTTGATTTGCTCCCAGTGAGGTGAAGTTGACAGTGGCCTCCTTCCTGTCTGACCGAATCGTGGATGAAATCCTGGATGCACTCTCCCATTGCCATCATAAACTGGTGAGTGAGTGAAGTTCTCAAACAGAACCTTTTATCTCTCTTTTTCTTGGAGACAGACAGGTCAGCCTCTCACAAGGGACTGTGGCTTCTGTACTACTTTTCTCCCCTAGGTTTTTTTCTTTTTCTTGTAGCATGCTAACAGCCATTCTAGAGTATGGTGGAATGTTTCAAAGGGAATTTCAGGACATACCCAGAAATCTTGTTCATTTATCGTGTGGGTGAAAAGTTTTGGGAGCAGATGGTTATGTTGAGGCAGAAGACTAAATGAACTTCTGGGGTATTTTTTAGATTCTTAATTCTCTTGTTCCTTAATATTATTTATGAATGGGCTATTTTTGTGTTTTATTTTGTTTTAAAACATGGAGGGAAATTAAGCATTTGAGTCTAAAGAAAGTACAAGCATACCATGAGCACATTCTGGTTAATGAGAGTGACCAACCACCTACCAGGCCTCTGGGGATATAACCAAGGGGGGAAATAGTTTCCTTCATTTAGAGACTGTTTCTCTAAGATAAGGGACTTCCCTTCTAGATGTCAAAAATGTTACATTTTTTAACGTCCATGAAGTCCTCTGAGAAACAAATGAAAATTCTGTAGCTAGTTGTTTTCTTGTGTCTTAGAAATATTAGCAAAACTATGCAGTAGACATCTCTGCAGCAAATTATAGCAGTGTGTTCTTCAGAGAAAGAATGACAAATTAACCATGTATGCAGGTACTTGTTTTTATTAAATTGTTGAGTGACATGTCAAAAACAAAACCAGTTGCCATTGAACTGATTCTGACTCATAGTGACCCCATGTGTACAGAATAGAACTGTTTGATTTTCAAGCCTATTATCTTCCTTTTGGAAGGTTAGATCACTAGATTTTTCTTCAGAGCCCCTGCGGGAGTTGGAATTGCCAGTCTTTTATTTGGTAGTTGAGGGCTTACCCATGATACCACCTAGGGACCGGAATGACACTAGAGAATACTGGAATGAAAGGAGCAGCCTTTTGGCCTAGTGTAGAACATTATATTGCTAACTGAAAGGTTAGCATTTCACATCCACTAGTCAGTCACTCACTAGGAAAAGATGGAGGGAAGCTTCCTCCTGTAAAGATTTACAGCCTCAGAAACCTACTTGAGGGTCAGCATCAGTTAGAATCTACTCAGTGGCACTGGATTTTGGTTTGAGTCCCTGACAACTCTGTTGGAACTCTAATGTAAATCTAATACATCTTCTATTTTATTTCCATTCTTACTACATTTTATTATAACTCTTTATAAAGGTGCTCTTTGAACATGTGCTAGGGAACATCTGTGAGTGATGAACATCAGCAAATTACATGCTGCAAAGTTGTGTGTAATACCTATTACTCATGATAAAGGTGTACCAAAAGAAAAAGAAAACCAGGTGGTAGTAAGTGTGGTTCATTGTAATTTCAGTATGTATGTTGTAGGTCTGAACTACTTGTTTAGACTATTTATTGGAGCAAACTATTTAAGACTATTGTCTAAAATCTAGTAGTGCTACCCAAGTATTATCTATCTGTGGACTCACTAACAGAGGGTTACTAGTGTGTAGCAAGGTTAAGTTCAGAAACTAAGAGAAAGCACTGAAAAACAATTAGAATAATTTGTCATGGCCACAAGTTATTTTTCTATTTATTTATTTTTTAGTTTTAGTTTGTTGAGTTTTTGGTGTGTATTTGTTTCTTTTTGTCATATATTTTTGTTATGTGCTGCCAAGTCACTTGCAACTCATAGAGACCCTATGTACAAGAGTCCTAAACCCTACTTTATTCTGTACCAACCTCATTTCCTCTGACACACCTACTCCCACTACCCTAATCACTGAATGGATCTCTTATCGAGGTTCTTCCTCTCCTGCTCTGTCCCTCCACTCTCCCAAACATGATGTCCCTCTCCAAGGACTGGTCCCTCCTTGCAACATGCCCAAAGTATGTCAGACGAAGCTTCAGAATCC
>NW_006399820.1:1509726-1515869 GCF_000299155.1 Elephantulus edwardii | reverse complement strand
GTGTACCGTCAAATCAGATCTGACTGGTACAGGAGGATATTGCGCCTCCTTCTCCGGCAGAGCATCTGGTGGATTCGAACCGTGTTCCTCTGGGATTGCAGTGCAGCTTCTGGCCACTAGGCCACCAGAGCTCCCCAGCTCTTTAGTATCTTGAATTCTTCCTTGTGCTTTGGCTTCTCTATGCTCCAGTGCAATCTTCAGAGTCTCTTCTGACATAACTGATTATTTTTCTTTTGGAGGAGATTTCCAGACTTTTCTTCTAAGGCACCTCTGGGTATATCTGAACTGACAACCTTTGACGTTGCATCTAGGTTGTTTGCATCACTGGTGAACTCTGTGGCACATTATGAGACTGGCTTAAGAAAGGGCAGGCTTCACAGCTGCTATACATAGGGTTGCTATGGGTTAAAGGAGAATCAACAGCACATAACAAAAGCAACAACAATATAATCGAGAGTCTTTAAGGTGTGATGTTGGAGAATCGTACTGAATATCCCAGAGACTGCTGAAAGAACAAATAGGTATTTGATATATCTTGGAGAAAGTGTAACCAGAGTACTCCCTAGAGGCAAGGTTAGTGAAGCTTCATCTGACATTGGGCATGTTGTTAGGAGAGGCAGGCTATTTCTTGGGAAGAGACAACATGCTTGGAAAGGTAGAGGGTCAGCAAAAGAGAAGAAGACCCTCAATGAGATGGATTGATATAGTGACTGTAGCAATTGGCTCAAGTGTGTCAGGGATGATGAGAATGGTGCAGGACAGGCTAGAGTTCAGAACTGTTGTTCATAGAGTCACTATGAGTCAGTCATACATGACTCAATGGCACCTAATAACAACATGTATGTTTTTAAAATGAGCACAAATAAAGTCAGTAGGGTATTGTTTGTAGAAATAGGGTATATCTCCAGGGCCCTATTTAAAAATTCTGGTAATGTGTTACTGGGTATTTTCTCAACATGGCTTTCAATGTGAAAACTACAGTGAAAGGTTGAATTTTTCACTCTTTGATGTGCCTTTCTTTGAAAATGGTATGTAACTGTCAAAAAAAATGTTGGCACATTCTTTTTATTATTAAAAAAGAATTGTATGGATCTACTTTGTATTTCATTTTAATATAAATACTTTGCTTTAGAATGTGAAGACAACTGCTGTATGAAAGAAATAAAATCTTCAATAAGAGACTTACTTTTCAATGACATTGGGATAACTTTCATTTTTTTCTCCATCAGATCGTCAATTGGTTCTCACTGTTTCAAAATAATTAACTCCGAGTTCCTGGTGCTGGATCAGTTTAGTAACAGATCTTACTCATTTCAGCTCAGCTGCTTCTGCTTCTCACTATTTAAAAATTACATATTTAATCAGTTTGTCTGATTGATAACACTGAACATAAGTAAAATCAAATACGTTTGTTACATAACCATGGTGAATGCAACAATAACTAAATTTTTTGTGGTAATTTCCTTTTTTCTAGCCCTTCAAAAAGAATCACAATTAGAGACATTTTATCTTCATTATTAGATATGTTTACACACACTAGATATAAACAGGCATTTCTTCAGAGGAAATACCAAATACAATTGATAAAAAGAAAACTATTTTTTAATAAACTGAATGGTTTCATCTAGATGGTTTGAAATTTCTTACTTCAAACACTTGATCTTCCAAAAAGAGATAATAGGAGGGGGGTGAATGTTAAATGGGGTGTGAATGTGTTGAGTTGTTCTAACCACTTGCTGACATAGACCTCTGCCACACCATCTTGTGGAAGACATTTAAAGGAACTGCACTGAACACTTTTTTTTTTGCCTGTGCTTTAATTTCTCCTTGTCCATCTTGGATCCATAGGCTGACCATTTTAGCAGGCGTGGCAAGACCCTTCCTCAACAAGAGTCCTTTGAGATTGAGTTGGCTGAAGAGAAGCCAGTTAAACGCTCCATTATAACTGTGGAGGATCTGACAGAGATAGAGCGTTTAGAAGACCTGGATACTTGTATGGTAAGACACATCCTATGTTAATATCTATCAGCCCATATGTTTGACTCTATTGCTATTGTTTTAACATCTCATCTTTATAAACGAGACCATAGAGAACTTTCTCCTAGAGGCAGATAGTTCAGAAATATATTACCTCAGAGGCTGTGAATAAAACCAAGCTTCAGGTCTCACAGGCCTTGAGCAGGCCCCTTTCAAAGAGCTATCCTGAACTTTTATTTGTAATTTTTTGTTGTTGTTGTTCCTTTTCTTAAGTAGATCCTCCTGTGTATGGGAGGAAGGAAGAAAAAAAGAAAGTTCTACTAGTAGAAAATCTGGATCTTTCTTCCTAGTCATAACAGAAAAAAATTCCTAAACAAATGAAGACTTAGATTATTTCCGTTTTCAAGGTCATTTATGACAAGAAAATATCTTTAAACAAAATAGTAGTGGTTAAAATTATGTCGGGAATAATACATTTTAAAACATACTAGCCAGGATGACCATCTTTACCTCGGGCCTATTGGTTGTTTCCATCTTGTTGCTTAGGTTTTCTTCACATAATTGTTCTACTTGTACTCTTTAAAGTTTGCTTATTCTGTATACTTCAGATTTTGTTCCAGTCAGAATGGAATTCTGATGTGATTTCAAAGATAGAAGAAACAGTATAGTGTTTACCTAGCAGTAGACTGTGATTCTTTAGCCATTTTCTAAACCTCATGGTGCATCCATCAGCCATATTATTAGAGCATTCAGGTTGTTGATATTTTTCTCTCTAAGGAAATTTTATTTCAGTCCTTGCCTTATTATTATAAAAGTTATGTTATTATTTTAGCTACTTCTCACTTTACCATTATGAATAGTTCTGTGTGGCTATTCTATCCTCTATATTAATATATTTATGGCTTACTAAGACATTAATTTTAGAAATTCCTTATAATCTCACAGGACAGTAGTAAATCTAGATTTGGACTGCAATTGCCCAAATGCTTCTATATCAGCTTCTAGTTTTAGTAATCTTTAGATGCAGCTCTTTTTGAATAGTATTTGTTTTAACCAGATTTGTACTTATTTTCAGCTTTCAAAATGAGGGCAAAGTATTTGATGTGGCATATATATATATATATATATAATCTTGAAAAAGAATGTATTTCTTTGCATAGTTTTATTTAGAAACCATTCTTAACATTTTCAAAATCTGTGAATAAAAAAAAAAATTTTAAAAAAAAAATCTGTGAATACAGTAATGGAGTGCCCACCAGACAAGACTCTGTCACACATGAGGAGTATAGTAAAGAAGACATTAGATATAATCCACAATTACAAGCATCATTGTAACATAACTAGATAAAAATGCCATATAATTTTCTATATAAACCTATAGACATGTATTGTCTTAACTAGTAAGGTGTTAAATGTATGTCTGATTAATATTTTGGTTTTTGTTTGCATGTTGAGAGAGAATTCAGTATGGTTTTACCATTAGATGATCATTCTAGAAACCCTTAGTCTAGGTGTAAAAGAAATAATAAGAGATATATTTGAATGAAAAAGTTTCTCCACAAATCATATTTGCTGCCATGTTTGAAAGGAATGAAAAAATGTGAGTTAGTAAAATGTTAGCTTTTTATGCCATTTGTCTGAGATGAGGAAATGTTGACTGTGAAAGACTGATTCACCTCCTGAAAAGTTGGACAATGGCTAAGGATGATAGAAGGAGTATTGAGGCTTTTAAGCTATGGTGCTGGAGAATGGTATTGAATATGCTGTGGACTGCTGGGAGAACAAGTTCATGCTAGAGAGGGAGAAACCTGGCTGCTCCTTGGAGGCGAGTATTCTGAAGCTCTGTCTGACATACTTTGGACATGTTGGAAGGAGAGACCAGTCCTTGAAGGAGGACATCACTGGGAGTGGGAGGAACAATGTAAGAGAGGAAGACCCTTGATGAGATGGATTGATTCAGTGACTGGGGTAATGGGGGTAGTAGGTATATCAGAGAATAAGATTGGCACAGGATAGAGCAGGATTTAGGCCTATTGTATATAGGGTCACTATGAGTCACAGGCAACTCAATGGCAGGTATCAACAACAACAATGATGGTTTTAAATGTTCAGAGTAGTTTTTGTTTGATTGATTTGATTTGGAAGAAAGAGGGGCATTTACTTCAATGAAGTATCAAGGAAGATTATTTTTAAAAAACACCCAGACTGAGGACCAACATCAGAACTCAAGGAAAATCATGAAACATGAACACTCAGAACATAATAGCATATATATATATATAGAGAGAGAGAGAGAGAGAGAGAGAAAGTTGCTGTGTTGCTTAAAGATGCAGAAGTCCAAGTAGAACTGTTCTCATAGGGCCATCCAAGATAGAAAGTGTGACTATTTCTGGTTAAGGAGGCCTAAGAAGCAAATAATTTGAGCCATTAGTGGTTGAGCACCTTGTGAATCAGAGGAACAAGGCCTCGGGGTTGAATAAATGAGTGGAAAAGAAATGTAAAACAAAACTCTCTAAACAAACAAATACATGGACAGAATTTTTAAATCATGGAAATAATATTTTGTTATTCTAACAGATTTTGTCTTTAGTCATTGTTCTGACTGAGCTGATAAGTTGTTAATAGTTGAAAACCAAAGTCAAGACTATCTTTACTGTGAGATTAAGGGAAAGGAATGTTTTTATGTCAAAAGCACAACTCAATGGATTTTGTGTTGTCCCAAAACTTCTGTGTAGTATAAATAGTTAAGTGTTCAACTACTAGTCACAAGTTTAGTGGTTTGAATCCTCCTAGATAGCCTTGAACAATAAATTATTTGTTTCCAGAAGTCACAACTTTGAAAATACTACAGGGCCACATTTCTATCTATACACACAGCGTCACCATAAGCTTGAATCGACTTGATGACAACTAACAAAAACAGTAATACCCTAAGTCATGAGTGGAAACTCTGCTCATTTAGAAGGAGTAGAGTATCAGACTGACTTTTAAAATTACCTGTGCAGCTACTTTCTGTAATCAAAATGTCATTTGTTTTTGTTATTGTTAAGTAACAGTGAATCAGAACCAACGCAAAGTGACCCTCTTGCTCTTTAACAAATGACTATTTGTTTCTCAAAGATATCTACTACAAAGTATATCTGGTATGATTCTCACAGGGTGTCTTTTTTTTTTTACGTTAGAAATGGATGTTTTAAAAATGAATAATTTTAAGTTTGAAATGCATATATATAAAATTTTGGTTTTTTATTAATTTTACACTAGTTTATTTGCAAAATTTGAATATATTGTTTTAGAAACCAGATTCTTTCCATTTTCCTCACCCCCACCATCAAATTATACAACCCCATGATTAATCCCCTCTCCCCCTGCACATCCTCATCTCTTTGCTTCACCCTCTCTCACCCCTCTTGAATCCTTATTCTACAATAATGGTTTTATAAAATATTTATGCTTGTGAGACTGAGTTAGTTCACTCAGTATAAAGCTTTCCAGTCCCTCCCAAGTTAGGTAATAATTTACAAAATCATTGCTCCTGTGTGCTACATAGTATTCCATTGTGTGAATGTACCATAATTTCTCAATCCATTGGTTGGACATTTGGGCAGTTACCATGTCCTTGTGATGGTGAATAATGCTGCTATGAACATTAGTGTGCAAATCTCGTTTTCTGCCTCAATTGTCATATTCTCAGGGTATATTCCAAGTAGTGGAATAGCTGGGTCATATGGAATTTCTATGTTCAGTTTTTTGAGAAAGTGCCACACTGCCTTCCAGAATGGTTGTACCATTTTACAATTCCACCAGCAATGTATAAGAGTTCCCTTTTTCACCACATCCTCTCCAACATTTATTATTTGCTGCCCTGTTAAACTTTGCCACTGTTACTGGAGTGAGATGGTACCTCATTGTGGTGTTTATTTGCATCTCTCTTATTGCCAGTGACTTGGAGCATTTCTTCATGTATCTGTTTGCCATTCAGTTATCTGCCTCTGTAAAATTCTTTCCATGTCTTTATCCCATTTTGTAATTGGGTTATCAGTCTTTTTCTTGTGGAGCCCCAGAAGTATTCTGTAATCTTTTTTTTAATGGGTTTTTTTTTATTATTATTTTTCATTTCAATGAACATCTACATAGATTTTGGAATTCCATTCATTCATTGTTGC
>NW_006399820.1:1508964-1509626 GCF_000299155.1 Elephantulus edwardii | reverse complement strand
TGATGTCCCTCTCCAAGGACTGGTCCCTCCTTGCAACATGCCCAAAGTATGTCAGACGAAGCTTCAGAATCCTTGACTCCAAGGAGCAGCCTGGTGTCATCCTCTCTAAAACAAACCTGTTTGTTCTCCTAGCAGTCCATGGTATATATTCAACATTCTTCTCCAGCACCACAGCTCAAAAGCATCAATTCTCTTTCCATCATCCCTAGTCACTCTCTGCTCTCCGATGCATAGCACGCAGTTGTGAAGACTATAGCCCAGAGTACCAAGATTATATAAATTGTTTGTGATAATTTGGAAATATAAAAAAGCTGATTCAATACTACAGAGTTTGTGAACACTACTCTCTGGTTTCTGGCATATTAAAAAGCCACAACATTGTTGAAATCAGTCACTATCAGGTAGGCTCTTACTCACGATGGCCCTGTGTGTGTTTCAGAGTAGAATTGTCCTTCATTATGTTTTAAATGTTGTTGTTGTTGTTATGTGCCGTCGAGTCGTTTCCGACTCATAGCGACCCTATGCACAACAGCCCTAAACCCTGCTTTATGCTTCACCAACCGCACCGCCTCTGACACACCCATCCCGATTACCCCAGTCACCGAATCAATCCATCTCATAGAGGGTCTTCCCCTCCTGTACTGTCCCTCCACCCTCCCAAG
>NW_006399820.1:1476094-1500154 GCF_000299155.1 Elephantulus edwardii | reverse complement strand
TAAACATATTTCATCTAGTTTTTCTCAGTCTTACCCCCACCCCAATGTCAGCCTCATTCTACAACAGTGGCACCATATAGCATTTGTCCCTTTGTGACTGAGATACCTCACTCAGCATAATGTATTCTGTAATCTTTTGTAGTAAGACTCTTGTCTGAGATGGTATTACCAAATGTTTGTTCTCAGTTTGTAGGTTTTTTTTTCACCCTGTTAGAAAAAGTTTTTGATGCACACATGGATTTAATCTTTAGAAGATCCCATGCATCAATTTAATCCTCTTCAGATTGTGCATTTCTGGTTGTATTTGGCAGTATCTTTATACCTTGGATTAGTGCTTCTAAGCCTGATCCCAGTTTGTCTCATGAACGTTACGGTTTGGGGCTTTACTCTCAGGTCTCTAATCACCTTGAGTTGATTTTTGTGTATGATGTGAGATGTGAATCCTGTTTCAGCTTTTTGCAGATGCATGTCCAGTTTTGCCAACACCATTTGTTGAAGAAGTTGTCATTTCCCCATTTAATAGCTTTGATTTCCTTGTGGAATATCTGTTGACGATAGATAGCTGGGTCTATTTCTCGGTTCCCAATTCTGTTCCATTGGTCTATGTGCTTGTCATTGTGCCAGTACCATGCTATTTTGGTAACTACTGCTGTGTAGAAGGTTTTGAGGTCAGTTATGCCTCCAACTTCATTTTTGTTTCTCAGAAGTGTTTTGCTTATTCGGAGTCTCTTGCCTCTCCAAATAAATTTGATAAGTTCCTTTTCAATCTCCTTGAAAAATGAATTTGCTATCTGGATTGGGGTTGCATTGATCATGTAAATTGCTTTTGGTAGGATTATCATTTTCACAATACCAAGTCTTCCTATCCATGAACAGGGCACATTTCCCCAGTTCTTTAGGTCTTTTATTGTGCCTTGCCAAAATGCTCTGCCGTTTTCTTTGTATAGGTCACCCAAGAGTCTCAAGTAGTGTAGCTATTGTAAATGCCATTGCTTTCTTGATTTCCTTCTCTAAGTTCTCTTAGATATGTTCTTTTCTAAGGATATTATTAGTTGATCTTTTTTTTACACCAACTCATGGTGACCTTAAGTACATTGTCTAGTCTTGTGCTGTGCTTAATCCTTGGCAGCATATATATCTATCTAAAAATTATCTAAGAGAGCTTTTGTGGCCTAGTGGTAAGGAGTTGTGGTGCTAACCAAGAAGCTTATGGTTTGATTCTACCAGCTGCTCCATGGAAGAAAGCCTCTGAAAATCTGCTAGAGGATCAGCTGTGTATTAGTTCTAACTCTACATGACGTAACAACAACTGGTGATGGAGTGATTTTGATCTAGTGGTTTTGAAACTTTATAACATATGCTTCACTCTGTGTTGCCAGAAGAGGCCAGTTCTTGGAAAAAGACATCTTGCTGTGAAAGGTGGAGGGTCAGAAAAGGTCCTCACTCAACAAGGTGGATTGGCACAGTGACTGTAATAACAGGGGCTTGGGCTTATCAGAGATGGTGAGGACAGCACACAAGAATGCAAGGTTAAAATCTCTTCTCCATAAGATTGCTATGAGTTGTAGTCATGACACCTAACAACAAAACCAAAGTACTCTAGGAAATTAAGACACAAGGTGAATTGCTATTGTAGCAAACTATTAGAAGCAGAAGTATATAAGGACGTGCATGTAACCTTTTCCAATATGGAATTGCATTTCCTGGTAGGTACAGAGATACTCTACTTACTAGTACAGTAGTTAAGGGCTCAGTTGTCAAATAAAAGGTCAGAAGTTCACATGCATCATCCTCTCTGCAGGAGAAAGATGTGACAGGAAACTTCTGTAAAAATTTATAGCCTTGAAAACCACATGGGGCAATTCTACTCCATTCTCTGTCATGTTACTATAAACCAGAATCAATTCAATAGCAGTAGATTTTGGTGTCACAGACAGTGCTAGAGGACTTTTTTTTTTTCTTTTTTAATTTTTGTGTGCATGTACCATCAAATCAGATCTGACTGGCACAGGAGGAGATTGTCCCTCCTTCCCCGGCAGAGCATCTGGTGGATTTGAACCGTGTGCCTCTGGGATTGTAGTTGCAGTTCCTTGCCAGTAGGCCACCAGAGCTCCCTGCTAGAGGACTTTTGAATGTGGTTGCTTTTTGAAGTGCTGTGGCTTTTATAGTAGCCTAAAACGTTTGTTTTTGCTCCATAGACTTAACTCCTGAAATTTGCCTGCAGGCTATCTAAAGTAACTTTGACTTACCACCAACATTCCATTCATAGATTGAAGATTGTTCCAGTCACAGATCTTAGCACTCTCATTTTTCAGGACATGCAGTAAATCCATTGTTGAATATTTCTTTACCAAGTGTAACAAAATTTGTGAGCATCTTCCTCCACCCCTAGCCCTGCTTATATTTCTAATCTTCATGTTCTTTTCCATGGTCCAAAAATCAATTCCATTTCAGTTAAGTCTCTTTAAATAACTAGCAGTCACACTCATACTAAGGAAGGTTTTTAATGGACTAAGTGAGGAGCAGAAATTTATAATAATTAGAATTTGAGGATTATTTCACCTGAGATGGGAACAATAATTCTTATGATTGATTTCTCTAGATGTAATTCATGTTTTCGTTAACAGCTATCAAACCTAAGCTTTGACCAAGTGGAGGCTGAAATAAGAATGATTGAGTGATTTGATGGTGCTTGTTATCTGCAGGAGAGACAATGGAGGACTTCCAGTCACTCTTAATTTTAGAAAGTTAAAGAAAAATCCTGTTTTCTTTAAATAATATGGCACAGAGGAGAATAATTTTGAAACAAAACCAAACCCTCTGCATTTCTACCTAGATAAGTTGCTTCCTTTTCTCCTACCCTCATCAGAGTAGAAGGAAATTACCATCATGTTTACCTGGTAGGAGATAGTAGGGAAAAAGGAAAAGAACTATTAGGCTAACCTGTGGAGTTTTTCCACTCTCATAGCCCCATAAGATTTGTTCTAGTGGTTCTTCTAGGACAGGAAATGAAATGGTATTCAGAGTTGTTTTATTAAATTATTTAGCAAGCATATATAGCATTCATGATGTGTTACGTTGTTTATGATTTTTAGGGAGCTCAACCAAGTCGATTGACACAGTGACTGTAGCAATGGGCTCAAGTTTGTCAAAGATTGTGAGGATGTCACAGTATAGGACATGCTTCAGATCTGTTGTTATGGTTAACTTCATATCACCTAGCAATTGACATAATCCATAGGTAATTGTGCTGCTAACCCAACAGCACATGTTGCAAGGAGGGTTCGGTCCTTGGAGAGGGATGTCATGCTTGGGAGGGTGAAGGGACAGTGCAAGAGAAGAGGACCCTCAATGAGATGGATTGATTCAGTGACTGGGGTAATGGGGTTAGGTGTGTCAGAGACAATAAGATTGGCACAGGATAGAACAGGGCTAACGGTTGTTGTACTTAGGGTTGCTGTGAGTCACAGGTGACCCAACAGCACATCACAACAACCCAATAGCAGTGCCTCACTGGCAGTTCAAATCCACCAACAGTTCGCTGGGAGAAAAACGGGCAGATAGTTGGTTCCAACTCTATGGCGGTGAGTTTGAGTTTATGAATATTAACCCCTTTTGTCCTCTGAACAACCTTTGAGGCAGGTCTTATTCATGTCTTTCTTTTGGCAAAAGAAGAAATGAGACAGAAAAGTAACTTGTCTCAAGTTATTCAATTAAGAATTAATGTTGTTGTTTTTGTTGTGTGACATTGAGTTGCCTGCAACTCATAATGACCCTATGTACAGCCTGCTCTGGCCTGAACCAGTCTCACTGACTCCAACTCACCTACCCTCCTTATCTCAGTTACCATTTCTGTCCATCTAATCTGAGGTTTTCCTCTCCTGTGTTGTCCCTCCACCCTTTCAAGCATGTCTTTCTCCAGGGATTGGTTCCTCCTGGCCTCTTGCCCAAAGTATGTGAGACAGAGCTTCCAAATCCTTGCCTCCAAGTAGAAACTTGGTTTTACTCTCTCCAAGAAAGACCCATTTGTTTTCCAGGTGGTCCATGGTATGTTCAGTACTCTTCTCCAGCACCACAATTCAAAGGCATCAATTCTTTTTCTATCATCCATAGTCATTGTCCAGCTTTCTGATGCATAGCAAGTAATTTTGAAGGCCATGCTGGATCAAGTGCACCTTATTCTCTAGCCAATTTGATCCAGAGTCTGTGAGACTAACTAATCTGTTCTAATTAGTATATCCATTTTATGTTGGGCTTATGTTGTAGGGAGGCCCCGAGTGGTGCAGATGATTAAGAGCTCAACCAGTAGCTAAAAACTTAGTAGTTTAAATACATCCCAGGTGCCTTGGCAGACAAATCTGGTCATATGCTTGCAAAAGGTCACATGCTTGAAAACGCTACAGAACTATGGGGTTTGCCTGAGTCAGAACTGTCTTGAAGGCAAAACCCAACAATATGTATATACAATGGACTTTTCATATCTATAGATTCAATGAACTGTGAATAAAAAAAAATATTTGAGACAGGACGAAAAAAAAAAGGCAATTAAGTAGTCAAAGCAGTTCCTCAAAGACCAAGAGTGAACATAGGCATTATTTATATAGCATTTGCCTTGTATTAAATGTTATAGGAGGATGCTCTGATGGCCTAGTGGGTATGGAGTTATGCTGCCAACTCAAGGGTAGGCTCAGGTGCTCTGCTGGAGAAAGATGAGTTGTCCTCTCCCATGTGATTTACAGCCTCTGAGCACTCACTAAAGGATCAGCTAGGAGTTAGTTCTTGCTCGATGACAGTGAGAAAGGAGAGGAGGTTTAAGGGAGCATCTGAGGATTTGGGTATTTGTTTTTAGGAGGAGGATGGTTGTTCTGGAGCCAATCCCTTCCTCCCTATTAAAGAATAATTATATATATTCCAATCAGAATTAAATCTCCGTGAAATTTAATTAAACTGCTTAATTTACTTTACATAGGTTAATTTAAATCCCAGATTAAATTAATGCATGAAAAGTATGCATATTGAATAACAGCGTAGCTTTGGACTTTAATAAACACCATTGGAAGTGACAATGGCAAAATCTGACACATTTAATTGTAATCCTCTTGCTAGGAATGAATTTGCCTTCTTTTGGCTCACCTGAAATGTTCATTGCCTCTCCATGTGTTTTGTTGGTGACAGTGATTAATTAGCTTTCCTATCAACTTCTTATCATCTCAATACACATGCCTCCTATGTTATGCAGAAATGTGTATTTGCTTAGATTCTTTATTGTCTATAGACCATCTGTTGTTTTTCTGCAATCAGGTGCTCTTAGCAAACCCATTTTCCCAGCCACATCTTTCAACTTCGGCTTCTTATTGGCCTTTGGGGCATTGAAGGATGCAATTCTCACACCCCTGATTAGTTCTCTCTAAATATTTAATTTGTCACTATATATAGTTTGCTACTTTTGGAAAATAGGAGAAGTTTAGAGTTTAAGACAGTAAGCCAGGTAGATGAAGAGTTACTCTCTGCTACTTAGGCATAACTAACTCACTAATTTAATGAATTTTTTTCCAATTATTTTAATGAGTGTCAAGCCAGTTTTAAATCAAAAGACATACAAGCAGAGGAGCTTAATCTGCTTGCTTCTGTTTCCCTGGAAAGGCATTTTGAAAGACTTATATTAGTGCAGAATATATTTTTGTGAATCATGTCCCCAAAGGTAAAATAGCAATGGTTTTGACATAGCAGATTCTACTTTGGATTTCAGTATACAATTTTTAAGCTTTTAAATTTACACTAAAATTCACTTATCTTGATCAAAATATTATTAAAAAGTAAAACAAAAAAAATATGCTTCCTTTTCAAGTATCAACAATTGTAAATTGAGTGAGTCTATGGATACTGTTTTGTGTTGTTTTTTTGTGCCATTGAATCCCCATGACTCATAGCAATCCTATGAACAGATCTAAACTCTGCCCCATCCTGCTTCATCCTCATTATCTCTGATATGCTCCAGCCCATTGTTATAGTCAGGGTCAGAGGCTTTCTCTCTTTCTGTAACTCTCCACATTTCTCAGCATGGTGTTCTTTTCCAAGGGCTGTCAGTTTCTGACATGCTCGAATTAGTGAGATGAAGCTTCACCATTCTTGACTCTAAGGAGCAGTCTGGTTGCACTTCCTCCACAATAGATGTATTGTGCTTTGCCAGACCGTGAGATATTTAGTACACTTCTTCAACACCACAACTCAAAGACATTGATTTTTCCTTCTGTCACCCTTAGTCATTGTCCAGCTTTCAGATGCATAACAGGTAATTGAAAATACCATGCATGATTTGGATCAGACTCACCTTAGAAATTGGGCAGGCCTTTGCATTTAAAAGTCAGTTGGGCCAAGGCCCTGGTGTTAATTGTATTTGGGAAGAATATTCTTCTAAGTGGTACAGCCCTGGTATGTCAGTTTGCTGTACTGAGATAACTTGGGGTTGCTGTGATACTGAACGTCATGCTTCTTGTGTCTCAAATGCCATAATGGTTATACATGGTGGATAGAGTTTGGTAGAGCTCCCAGTTTAAGACAAGCTTGGAAGCAAGTTTGGCATCCACTTCCTAAACAGCATGCCTTTGGAAACTCTATGAACGTTAGAGCAACTATGATAGTTATAGAACAAAGTTCAGATATTTTGTTCATAGGGTTGCTATGAGTCATACTCCACTCGATGGCATTTAACAGCAACAACAACACATTAGTCTTTAAACTGACATCATTGTTCTTTAGCACTTTGGAGAGGTAAATTTTTTTTTCTGGTTTCATTCTCTTTTATTATTATTATTATTATTTTTTTTATGGAAAAGTAAAAGAAAAGATTCTTTCATTGTTTTACAAACACTCCCCCAGGTCCCCTCCACCATGCAGCCCTCGCTCTAGTCTCCTGTGATGACAGAAATACCCAGTTACATCTCTCTTTTAAACGGTTCTCTCCCTCCTCTGTTTCAGTGCAGTATACATTATTGAACCCATCTTACTCAGTCTCTCCCCAACCCCAAGGACAGTCCCATTCTACAACAGTGGCATCATGTAATATTTGTCCTTTTGTGACTGGGATATTTCACTCAGCATAATGTTCTCCAGAGTCAACCATTTTGAATAATATTGCATGAATTCCTTGTTTTTTAATGCAGCATAGTATTCCATTGTGCGAATATACCACAGCTTCTCTAGCCATTCGTTTGTTGATGGGCACTTAGGTTGTTTCCAACTCCTTGCTATTGTGAACAAAGCTGCAATAAACATGGGTGTGCATATATCTGCTTGGATGTCAGCTATGGTCTCTTCAGGGTATATTCCCAGTAGTGGAATTGCTGGGTCAAATGGTATCTCTATTTGCAACTTTTTGAGAAAGCGCCATACTGCTTTCCACAGGGGTTGCACCATTTTACACTCCCACCAACAGTGAATCAGGGTTCCAGTTTCTCCACAACCTCGCCCGCATTTGTTGCTTGCTGTTCTGTTAAATTTTGCTATTTTGACTGGGGTGAAATGATATCTCATAGTTGTTTTAATTTGCATCTCTCTTAGGGCTAGGGATTTTGAGCATTTCTTCATGTGTTTGTTAGCCATCTGAATGTCGTCTTCGGTGAAGTGCCTGTTCATATCCTGTGCCCATTTTTCTATTGGATTATTTACATTTATCTTGTTGTGGTGCTCAAGTATTTCATAAATTCTGGATATAAGTCCCTTATCTGATATGTTATTACCGAATACTTTTTCCCAGTCAGTGGCTTCCCTTTTTACCCTACTGCAGATTTTCCCAATGCAACAATGTCTTTTAATTTCTTTATTGTTGTTACCCTGGGTGTTGATTGTAGATCCAATTGAAATGAAATCATTGACAGTTTCAATCTTTTCTCCATCCATCATGATGTTGCCTGTCAGTCTGGTGGTGAGAATTTTTGTTTTCTTGATTTTGAGATATAATTAACATGTGGGTGCACATTTTAAAATTGATGATTGTGCTTAGAAACACATTTTTTTTGATGTATTACCATCATTTGAGGCAACTTGTTAATGAAGACTGTACTCTGATTTTCTTCAGCAAATGAATGTTTCATGTTTTCTTTACTTTCAGTGAGCAGGATTGTGTCATCTGCATAGCACATGTTGTTGATGAGTCTTCCGCCAATTCTGGATAGTGTTATCAAGTTAAAAATAAAATAAAAAACCCAAAGAACTACTCAAGCTCACTGTTAAGTCATACCTAACTGATTGCTGATTGCCCAGTGGGTTTCCCAGGCTGTATATAGCATGGGAAGAAATGGCCTTTTATAGAGTCCCTGGTAGATTCAGATCATCAGAGAAGCATGGGTAGCAGCAAAACATGCTATGGACTAGGTCAGCATAGATCCTCAGTGCTAAGGTGGTGGTGTTGTTGTTATATACCATTAAATCAGAACCAACTCATAGCTGATCCGGTCAGTGAGTTTTCAGGTACTTTTTGCTGCACAAGAGGAGATTTCTTATTTTTTCCTCTTGAAGAAGCTAGTAGATTTGAACCATGTGCCTTTGGAATGGCAGTGAAGCTCCTTAGTAGTGGCTATTAAATCATTTGTTGTTTAAACTACAGTTCATAATATCCCTATGGACAACGGATCTGAACATTGTCGTATTCTGCTCCATCCTTACTATCTCTTTTGGCTCCCACTGTTGTTATAGTCAGTGTGTCATTCCAACTGGTTGAGGGTTCTCTGCCCCTCCACCTTTCCCAGCACAGTATCCTCTTCCAAGGACTCATCCCACCTAACAACGTGAATAATGTATGTGAGAACAAGTTTCACCATCCTTGCCTTTATGGAGCACCCAGATTGTATTTCCTCCAAGGCAGGCTTGTTTGTTCTTTTGATGGTTAAATAGGATATTTCACATTTTTCTGTCATCATCAAAAATAATTCAAAGGTATTGATTATTCTCTGTCATCCTTGTTTACTATCTAACGTTCTTGGATCAAGTGCACCCTAGTTTTTAAACTAACATCATTGCTTTAGCACTTTGTGGAGGTCCTTAGCAGCAGATTTTCTCAGTCCTTGGAGACATCTTTTGACAAATCTTTTGATTTCTTGACTGCTGTTTCTATGAATGTTGATTATGAATCCAAGTAAAAGGAAATTGTTGACTATTTCAATCTTTTCTCTATTCTCATTATATGGCCTATTAGTCCAGTGGTAAGGATATATATGTTCTCTTGATGTTGAGATGCAATCAGTATTGAAGGCTGTAGTCTTTGATCTTCTGCAGCAAGTGATTCAAGTCGTCTTCACTTTCAGCTAGTAAGGTTGTGTCATTTGCATAACCCAGGTTATTGCTGAGCCTCATCCAGTCCTGATGCTACATTCTTCTTTATCAAATGCAACTTCTTGAATTAAATCACTATCTCATTTTAAATTAACAACACTCAGTTTAACTTTTGGGAGCCCAATGGTTAAGCTCTCAGACGATAACCGAAACACCAACAGTTCAAACCCCCCATGGGTGAAAGACCTGCTGATCTGCTCCTATGAAGGTTTCAGCCTAGGAAACCCTATGAGGAAGTTCTACTTGGACCTAAAGGGTTGCTTTGAGTCAGGATCTTTTCAATATCAATTTGTAGATGATTGTTCAATATGGCATAAAAGGTTGTTCAAGACTGAATAGTGACTTTCCTCTTTTTATTATTTTATCCCTCCTATAATGTCTTTTTCTTATTGATCTCACTTTGGAAAATAAAAAATTGTCTTTTTCATCATTGAAAGCAACAAGCTCCTTCGTTTCCAAATTCATTTAAGATATTCCAATCCCTGAGTCCAACTAAAAGAGATATTATATGTTCCTCAAAGAGTCTAGTAATTTTTGTGACAATTATTTGTAGGGATGTCAAAAGAATTTTATAGTCCCAAGAATACATTTTCCCCTCAGGACCACGAGTTTCTCTAATCTTTTCATTTTTCAGCTGGCACAAATGCTATATGGAAAAAGCCTGTTTTCAGGGAGCTCCCTAGAGATCTGTTCCATATGCTTCTTGTAAGGGTGAAAGGAGGCCTGAGGCATGGTGCTGATTACTCCCAAGAGACAAATGAGACCTGTGGGAAATCTCTCTGACTCCCCATCTTTCATAATCCTTCCTAGAAGGATAAGAATCTCCACCATCACTTGTCACCCACCACCGTCACCACACTATCATCATCCCTTCTCCCTCTCCACTGCCTCTTACCACTTGGAGCAGGAAGGGCGGTATGGGGTGGTTGGGAAGACACTCAGTGGGGTAGGTCAAAACAGTGGCTATAATGCTAAGCTTAAGCCTGGCAAAGACTGTGAGGGTGCTGCAGGATTGGGCAGAGTTTCCTTCTGTTACGTAGTATCGCTATGAGTTGGCAAGGCAACTGACAACTACAGTCTTTCCCCTGCAGGTGGCAGAACAGGCAATAAAGTACAAATTATGAACTATATTGCTCAGGGAGAAGATGGGGAGGACTTAATATGCCCATTCCCTAAAATGGATTAATACATTATCTAATGGTGAGTAATAGTTGTTGTTAGGAATTATCAAATCAACCAGGACTCACAGTGACTTTATGAACAACAAATATAAGCCTTGCCCTGTCCTGCCCCATTCTGACCCTCTTTATAACAACGAGTATAACACTCAGGCTCATCGTGGTATTCATTGTGTCAGTCCATCTTGTTGAGGGTCTTCTCTTTCTCTGACCCTCCACTACTTAGGAAGTCCCACAACCAGCATCTAATTATGCATGTAATCTACAGATTGGAACAGATAATTCTTAAGACCTAAATTTTTACCTGTAGTGATTATTTGATTATGAACAGTAAGTTTGGTTATCCCTCATAAATTGTATTAAATGATTCTGACAGTCTGTAAATTTATTACCAGAAGCCATTCCATTGATATTGTGTGTCTCTGTTATAGATGACATAGGAATATACTTGTTTTAAACAAAGAAAAAAAAATTTAAATGATATTCAAACTAATTAAGTGTTTATAAACACCATTGGCTCCTGGAGATAGTAAATAAAATTAACAATACTAAACAAAATAAGCTCGCTAAGCTTAGCTTCATTCTCTAACCTTCAGAAACCTCCTGTTGTCATGGTGTCACAAAGACACATTCATCTCAACAGCCTTTTTCTTATGCAAGAAAGCTTCAGGTTGTCACTGTTTGCCAATTGATCAAACACTGAAATCCCTGCAGAATGTGAAGATCTTCTGTAGCACCTACACTGAATGATATTCGAAGTAGAGAAAACAGAATGTTTAAGTATTAGGGCTTTTGTTGTTTATATGTGTGAGAGCCTGTCTCAGAAAGAAAAAGGACAGGAAAAGGACTTGTTTACCCATAACTTTTTTTCTTGTCAGCTGCCATCAAGCTGGCCGCTGCTCTTGGAGAGCCATACACGGTGAGATCCAGCTGTTGGGATCCACAGAGTTTCTTTGGCTTATTTTTCAGAAGTCACACACCAACCCTATCTTCTTTGTCTGTCTTAGACTGGAAACTCCACTGAGACATGTTTAACACCACAACAGCATACAAACCACTACTGACAGGTAGATGGTGGCAGGGCATGAGGTGCACCGGCGGGCAATTGAACCCAGATCTCACACATGTAAAGGGAAATTCTACCACTGAACACCCATTACTTTCTTACCATGAAATGGATAATTGGAAATGAATGGAAGAAGGTAGTCACTGGCCGATTAAGAATATTACATCCCACTGTAGTCCCCTTATACTTGACCAATCACATAGCCATGCCTATTAACAACATAGAGATTAGCCTTTACAATACCTGCTATAATTCTACCATATTGAGAATCATGGGCTAACCAAGTTCACTTCTTTTTCATTTTGGTGGGTTTTTTTTTTGTTGTGGGTTTTTTTTTTGGTTTTTTGGGGTTTTTTTAAATCTTATTATTCTGAATTGATCTGTTGTCCATAAGACTGCTACGAGTCATATTTGACTCGATGGTATCTAAAACCAGCAATTCTGTATTGAGCTGATCTCATTTTTGTCACAAGAGTGGTTATAAATCCATAAAGTGGAATATTAGACAAAATGCAAAAATGCTCTGTTAAGGTATGCTGTGGAAACATAGAGATGGAGTATCCAGCCCAGCCTAGGGAGAGATAGTATCAAGGAAAGTTTCCTGGAGGAAGGTTCTGAATATCATCCTGGCTCTTAGTAGTCCCTTTGTATATTTTTAATAGAGAGTTGGTGTTTGAAAAAGACAACTGGGAAGAAAACAAGTAAATTTAGCAGAAAGAGTAGCAGATATGGAAGCCTATATCTGGAGAGAACATAGCAGCTTAAGAAATGATTGCTGTATTTTAGTATGGCATGAATAAAAAGTAGGTAGAGGATAAAAAAGGAATTGCTGAGTGATGAAAATGCTTCATGTGCTCTTTGCTTACCAAAACGTTGGCAGTTCAAGTCTGCCCAGAGGCACCGTGGGAGATATTCTTATAGAGCTATTGAAAATATTGAAAAATCAGCCATTAAAAACCCTATGGACCACAGTTCTACTCTGACTTGGGGTCATTATGTGCTGGAATTGACTCAAGGGCAACTGATTTACTATTGGGGGTAAGGTTTTGGGGGAGAGGAGCAGGTGTTTGACTAGAGGGGAAGACAGGAGCTAAATCTTAAACTGCCTTGTAGAGCTCACTAAGAAGTTGTTCCTTCATTCACTTCATACATTAATTTTTAAGACAGCAAAGAGCCACTGAGGATGAGAAAGGGCAAGTTCGGAGGGCAAATTTTGGTGAAATAAACACTAGTGATTTCCATTTGGGCATGTTGAGTTTCACATGGTCGTCAGACCCTCACTGAGATGTCTGTGGGGAATTACAGACAAAGCAACAGTTCTGGATGGGTACTAGGCACATGTAAAACCCCACCACCAGTGAACAGGGTCACCCCCTCCTTTCCAAAAACCATCTCCTCCTCTTCAAATCCATACTTCATTCACTATGCTTTTGACTGTGTGGATCACAATAAGCTATGGCTGACTCTGAGAAGAATGGGAATCCCAGAACATTTGATTGTGCTAATGAGAAACCTATACTTGGACCAAGAGGCAGTCATCAGAACAGAGCAGGGAGACACTGGATGGTTCAAAATCAAGAAGGGAGTCTGTCAGGGATGTATTTTGTCTCCATACCTTTTCAATCTATATGCAGAACAGATCATCCGAGACGCTGGGCTGTACGAAGAGGAATGTGGCATCAGGATTGGTGGAAGAATCATTAAAAACCTGCGTTATGCGGATGACACAACCCTGCTTGCTGAAACTGAGGAGGACCTGAAGCGCTTGCTGCAGAAGGTCAAGGACTGCAGTCTTCAATATAGATTGAAGCTCAACATCAAGAAAACAAAGATTCTCACCAGTGGGCCAGTTGGCAGCATCAGTATGGATGGTGAAGAGATTGAGATATAGTTAACAGTTTTAATTTACTTGGTTCCACAGTCTTAGACTGGAAACTCCACTGAGACCCTCGGCAACAGCAGCCAGGAAATCAAGAGATGAATTGCATTGGGAAAGTCAGCTGTGAGGGACCTCTCAGAGTACTGAAGAGCAATGACATCAGGCTTGAAACTAAGGTGCACCCGATCTGGGCTGTAGTATTCGCAATTACGTGCTATGCATCAGAGAGTAGGACAGGGAAGAGGGATGATAGAAAGAGAATTGATGCCTTTGAGCTGTGGTGCTGGAGAAGAGTGTTGAATATACCACGGACTACTAGGAGAACAAACAGGTTTGTCCTGGAGAGGGTGAAGCCAGAATGCTCCTTGGAGTCAAGGATTCTGAAGCTTCGTCTGAGATACTTTGGGCATGTTGCAAGGAGGGATTGGTCCTTGGAGAGGGACATCAGTTTGGTAGAGTGGAGGGACGGCACAGGAGAGGAAGGCCCTGAATGAGTTGGATCGATTCTGTGAGTGGAGTGGTGGGAATTGAGTGTGTTTGAGACGGTGAGGTTGGCACAGGATAGAACGACATTTAGGGCTCTTGTACATAGGGTCACTATGAGTCGCAAGCGACTCTATGGAACATAACAACAACAACAGTCATGAGATTAATCTCAATTTGCTTTAAACTCCAGATGTTTATTTCCGACCTAACATCTCCATTAGCTAGCACACGACTGTCTCAACATTTGGATTGTGCAACTGAAGGAAACACTATGCTTTTCTGCAGCCCTGCACAGTTTCTACTGCAGCCAGTCTGTTGTTTCATCTCATTGAGGGTCTTTCTCTCTTGCATAATGTCTTTCTCCAGGGATCGACCACTCCTGATAACATATCTAAAGTAGGTAAGACAAAGTCTTATCATCCTGTCTTCTAAGGAGGCATTAGAATGTCCAGAGTTGTTGCTTAGTTCCCATTTTCCTCTATACACACTGTTGCCATCTGGATACATAACCCCAACTTTGGTTCAAAGTCTGAGTCAACTTCTGTCTGCCCTTGTCTCTCAGGGCCACTCCATCCTTCTTCACCCAGATCATCTCTGGTTCTTTCCTGGGCTCCAGAAACTGACTCACTATTCATCGTCTTATCTCCTCTCATGTCTCTTGCCATCCACTTCTTTGCTGCTCAGTAGGTGGTGGTGGTGTTATGTACCTTTGAGTTAGAAACTACTTATAGCTGACCCTCCAGTGGGTTTTCAGAGGAAATAATTCAAATCTCATACCTTTGGGTTGGCAGCAATTAGGCCACCAGAGCTCCCTCAGTAACCATTAGAGTTTTCAAAAGTACAGAAAGAATTTTTGTTAAAAGTGTAGGAGTCCCTGGATTGTACAAATGGTTAACACACTCAGCTGCTAATTGATAGTTCCGAGGGGTCTACCCAGGGATCCCTGGTAGCTTAGTGGTAAGAAACTGCATTGCATTGAAGGCATATAGTTCAAATCCACCAGCTGCTTCACAGAAGGGTGGACAACCTTCTGTGCAATTTACTTCCTCTGAAAACTCACTGGAAGTTCAGTTATGGGTTGGTTCCAATTAGGCAGCACACAAGAACAACAGGGACCCCTTGGACAAAAGGCTTGGTGACCTACTTAATAATAATTAGCATTTGGAGAGACTATGGACTACACAGTTATACTATGGCATGCATGAGGGTGTCCATTTGATGGGACCTGGTAACTGTGATTCACCTTTCAGCCAAACAACAGGCATTCTTACAAGGTAAATAGTAACACTAAGGTATTACTCACTCTTTAGAACAATTAATCATTCCAAATCACAAGGGCTGTTATTATCCAGGAGAAAACTTAAGGGACAGAATGGAAAGGTAGAGGATGAATGGAAATGATAGTCACAGGAAGGATGTGTGTGGGATTAGTGCCTGATGAGTAATAGAAAATCAATTACTCTCTGAACAAAGTATAATAGTGATAAAAGAATATTCTTTTTTATGCAATGCTACAGTAGTAACTTCCTGATCAGATATTAATATGCATCATACATCTTTTTCCATGTGGTAGCATTAACACATGCTCATATGGTGAGATATATGCTTAAAATCAGTACTGGGTAGTTTCCCTAACTGGACTGCACCTTAAGAACTATATTCATTTATATTCTGTTTTCATTATTTTTTAAAGCAAACAGTCAAGTATATTGCACTTTGCAATCAGCTGTAAGGTGAGGAGTGAAAAATGAGTAAAAAGTTAGGTGTCTACTGTTTTCTGGAGAAAATGCACTGAAAGGAAAATAAAGACTTCATTTTCTGGTAGCAGAAAAGTTGCAATGAGTAAATGAACCAATTTTATTTCAAAATAAAAGCTCCACTTTGTTCTTCACAAATTCCTGTCTGCAGTGCTATTTCCTGGATGTATTCATTTTAACTTCATGATGCCATTTTAACTTTTATAGGAAACAAGACTCTAGATATGAAAGTTAATGAGTGCAATGTGAATAGCCAGATTTAATGTTCTGTTCAGTAGGAAATATGACACTAAATCTCAACAAATCATTCCCCCTTTTGTCCAATAACAGATTGTCATTTTCTTAGAGTTATTGCTTCCATATACACTACGTGCTCTCCTTAGATTTTTTTTTTATTAAAGGGGAGACCGTGACAAACCCAGAGAAAGCATCTCTTTCTCAGTGAAATTGTCTCTGCTCTCATCATAGTCTCAGACTTTTAAAGTTGGAAATGCCTAAAAAAACTCCTTTTTTAAGCTATCAGTATGATAATACTATCAGGTTAGGTGAGTCCTAAATTAATTAAGAATGTCTGTATTTTGCTTCCCATTGAGAATTGACTCAGCTGAATCTTATAGAAAATAATTTCATTTTTGCCATCTGGTTCATTAAGCTGGGATTACCCCTGTCCAGTCTTAAAGAGCCTAGGACATCTTGCATCAAGAAGCAAGGACTGATGCTAAACCAAGCTCTGAGATCATTTTAAAGAACACAAAAGCCAGATTGAGGACCAAAACAGAAAATAAATTTAAAATTTATTTTTTTAATGTGGCAACTTCTATTATTATTATTATTATTATTATCATTATTAATTTTAATGAAAATTTACAGAGACTTCGGATTTCCATTCATTCATTGTTGCATTTTTCTCCCTGTCCACCCCTCCCCGCACGGTACCTCATCTCTAAGAAAAGTAAAAGAAAAATTCTTACATTGTAAAATTTAATTTTTAAAAAAATCCATTAATTTATAGTAATACTGTGAAAATCTTAAGACTAAGACTAATCAAAGGCTAAGGGTAAAGGTGGAGGCCTGCTCGAGGGTGAGAGTTTAAAATCATTGATGAGGCGATGGGTTGGTGGGCTGGCCTGGGCCTTGGGGCCTTGGAGTCTCCCTCCACTCTGGCAGTTGGCTGGCTGGTCTTGTCTTGGTGGTGGTCAGGCAAGGGAAGTTAGTTGCAGTCAAGTTGGTAATGTGATAGTCATGATAGTTGTATGGAAGGATATAATTCTTAGAGTATTGATACAGAAATGTTTAAGAGTGGAAGGAGTATTTCTTTTACTTTTGAAAGAGAGGAGCGAACTGGGGGGGAGGGATGTAAGTGTGAGAGAGAATATGGAGGCTGACAGTCTCTTGAATAATTTATCAATTGGCTAATTTAATAAAATGAAGAATACATTGTTATTTATTCTATTACTAAGGGAAGTTTCAAACCATAGATAAGTAGCTACCAACTAGAAGGCATGTGGTTCTAATTCACCAGCTGTTTTGTGGGAGACATAGATAATCTTCTCTAAATGTTATTTACAGCCTTTGAAAATCTACAAGAGGGTCAGCTATGAATGTTGGTTCTGACTCAAAGATACATAACAGCAACAGCATTTACTACAAACTTTGAATTTTTCTTTTTTTAAATCTGATTTTTTTTTAATTTTTATTTTTAGAATCAATAGCTGCAGGGTGAGGGAGAATATTACTGATAATTAGCAATCCTGCATACAAGAGGACTAAACCCCGTCTGATCCTGTGCCATCTTGACAATCTTCCCTGTGTTTTAAGTCCACTGCTGGAATCTCTGTGTCAGTCCAGCTCGTTTAAAGTTTTTGAAGAGTTTATTGGTTTTGAAGACCATGAGGAAGTTTTTATCAGTGTAGCATAAAATGGCAAAACTGAGAATAGAGTGTGTTTCTCGTGAAAGTAATTTTATCTAAGTTTCATAGCTAGCCTTTATAACAGACCATGTCTTTCTTACTTTGCTTTTGTGCCTAAATATCCTTTTAAGTGTGACAGTTGTTGTTGTTTGCCATCGAGTTGCACGTGACTCATAGTGACTCTATGAATAAACACCTAATGCCTTCCCATATCTGTCATCATTTCTCCAAGTTCATAGAATTTCCAGATGTATGCGGTTTAGGAAGTGGATGCCACTCCTGCTTCCAAACCTGTTTTACAACTGATACCTCCACCAAACACTGGGATAGTTATAGTAGTGATGAAATTATCCCTTCCTCTTTAAACATGTCTGTACATTGTAGCGGTTTGGATCCATCAGCAACTCCGCAAGAGAAAGATGGACACTCTCCTGTGTAATTTATTGGCTGCTGAAAACCAGCTGGAGAGTCAGCTATGAATTGGTTCTGACTCAACGACAATGGGGTTTTTTTAGTTTACAGATAGGATGGTCACTATGTGCCTGGAAGCTTTTGAGGGTGGAGAGCTGAATAAGATAGGATCCCAGCTGATCTTTTCCATCCAGAGATGCTCACCTTGTTTTTCCCGGGAAGACACAAGGCAGAAGGATCTGGAACGGGCTCATAAAGGAAACTTTTTTGGTCTAATCTCCAAGCATTCTGGTTCAAGCTAAATTTTCATGGCTATTGTTAACTGCCATGCAGTTGATGCTTTTTCATAATGACCCCATGTGTGCAGAGAACTGTTTCAGAAGCCAGGAGCCAGGGCTCAGGGGAGGAGGTTGGGGCATTCTCAGCACAGGCCTCACCATTTGATTGAACCCCTCCTGTTGGTTTCATGTACACTCATTCAGACATGGATCTGTTACTTGTGATGTCTGTTTTAGAATTTACCTAAATGGCATCATACCATATGTTTTGTACTAAAACTTGATTAATTTCACTCTGTCATGTTTTGAGATTTGTTTGTTTTACCATATATTAAGAACTGTTTTTCTTTTTCCTGTTTTTCCATCATTTGAATAGATTTCATTTTATTTATCAATTTCTCTATTGATGGACTTGTAGATTGATCCTCAATTTTTCCTGTTATAGACTTAAGCATGGCTCCCTCATCTAACCCATGATACACACTTTTTCCAGAGGAAGAGAAGAATGAAATAATGACGGACTTAATAATGCTTATCATTTTCCAATTATTGAGATAATTGAGTAGGCCAGATAGTATATGAAAGTACTTTATGATAATTTTCTTATCTTAACCTCATAAGAAGTTGTTTGAAAAACTAGAAAACTGAGGACTGGATTTTCAACTAAATGTTGATCAAAGTTCTACATCACAGTTAACTGGCAGATACAGGATCTGAACCCAGTCTTCAGATGACCCAGCCTTGACAAGAGGCCACCTGTCAACCACCACTCTGTCTCTGGTGCTGAAGGAGAAGTCTGTGATCAGTATTGCCTAAATGAGCTCCAGAAGAAGTAGAGGAATGAATTAATGATCCGTGAGCCATTGAAAAGGGGAAAGTTGAATTGTCTGTTGCCATGGTTTCGCTTTTCATAGGAACATTTTTTCCCCCCTGCCTGTCATTTTAGGAATTGAATCAATTACAGAGTTCTTCACCTTCATTTACAATGATCTTTAGGTAGATAATTGGGACAAGAGTACTTGGCCTTGTTGAATTAACCTTTCACTAAAGAAAAGGAAACTAAAATTATCTGAGGGACTGTGCCATCAACAGTACTATATACCTCTATTATGTATATGTCTCTTTCTGTTTAAGAAGTGTTGAGTAAATGCTAGTGAACAAGGTCAGGAGTCTTGACTTTGGACAAGTCAGTAATATTTGGAAAATTATTTTACTTTCACCTTGCAGGGTTGTTATTTTTACACTGATTTAATGTCTCATAAAAATACATTTCAATAAAATTCCGAATACTGTCTGAAATACAAAGTCTGAGGATCAAGACTTTTGGAGAACATTACCAGTAAAAGCCTCTCTAGTATGCAAATAATATTGATGATGCTGGTGATAGAAAAGAAGAGTGCCTTGTATGGATAGTCTACCTTTTCTTGACAAACCTTGGATTTTCATCATGTATTGTATTGAGAAAAATGACACACAAAATAACATGCAGGGGAAACTGGTGATTCCAGGTAGATAAAGTAGCAACTTTCTGCAGTGGGACACTTCTAGGAAGTTTGGAAAAGATTTCCCCTGCCAAACACCCCCACACCCCCACTTTGTTTTGACAAAGTTCAATATTCCAGAGCTGGACTTACTGGACTCAAGATTGTTTTGTTAATAGTAATATTTTTTTCCTTTTATGATTTTTCAGAAGAATAAGATGCCTAAAACAATTAACCATGACCAATGAGGTTTTAATAATTATTTAATTAGAGATTTAATGTGAAATGTCAGTGTGTCTGAAATGAACAAGGTCACCTTTCTCTTTGCTAACATAAAGCTTCAGCAGAACTGAGCTATTCTGTGTATAACTAGGAAATGGTACTAGCTCCTGGCATCAGTTCTATTCTTGAAAAGCATGATGGTTAACAGAGAAAGATAATTCAAGGATGCTGAGTCATGTATCATGGCAGAGAGCATAGAATGATACAGAATACCACCCAGCAGGTATACCTGGACACTTTCCTATATTGTACCTATCTATAGGTACATATTTCACAATTGGTTGCTAGGACTAGTTCCACAGCCCAGGAGCCAGAAGATTCTCTAATATCCATCCAGTGTTATGTCCTCTGTGTGCATCTGCAGCTGATAGCTTTCCTGTTCTCTAATGAGCCAATGTCTTGTGGGGTTAATAAATGGCTCTTTGCACACACTAGCTAAAGCTATAATACCTATAAAAAGTAAGAGTTTCTGCAAATTCTCAAACTCTGCCTGTGCTTCTGCTTATGAAAAGCTAAGCCAAATGCTGCAAAGCAGTGATGTTTTGGCTTCATTCCTGCCTTACCCCCCTGTGTCATGATGGCTTTGTATGTATTTTAGCTTTTCTGTTTTCTTTGTTTGTGAATAGTGTCTCTCTCCTTTCCCCGTCTAGTAATGCTGTTGCTTTATCTCTCTTCCATTCATGTTTTTTCCCTTTCTTTTTGCTGCATGGAGACTCTCTGCTGTACAAGTGTAAGTATTTTATTTTCTTGGTGGCTCTGCAGTTTCTGGCTGTATTAGTTTACATTCTTGTGCTCCATTTGCTTCTATGCTGCCTGGCTGGTCTCCTGGGAGACTGTGGTGTCGTCATCCATCTGCAGTTCCTGAATGAAATAGGCAGCAATTTAGAGACAAGATTGGATTTTACAAGACGGTTCAGCTAGCAAAACAGCTACTGAATTTAAAATATCCTGTCGTGTGCCTGAAAGCAAGCAAGAGTTGATGAAGAGGGTACAGACGTTCAAGAGGAGAAAAGTACTTATTCCAGTCATGGTTTTAAAAAAACAAAAAAAGTCATGATTACTTATATTCCCAAGTTTTTGTTGTTATTGCAATTCTGATTGGAATTTTCTCCCCTAAATCTTGTCATCTTAACTTGTTTGAGACCCAAAGTTTTAGAATATTGATAGTATGGTTTACTTCTTAAATTTGAAACACTTTCTAATCTGATCACTGATATTGCTGTGTTTTATTTTGCTTTCTGAACCTCTAGAAAATAGAAGAAGAAAGTAATTAGGGATTTGTGGGCTTTAGTCAAAGAGTTGTTTATTATTCTTTGCAAAAACTTGATAAAAAGAAACAGAAAATAGTGGGAAAGAGCTGTGCTGCCCACCCCAGGGCACACAGTTTGAATCTATCGACTTCTCTGCAGGAGAAAGATGGGCAGTCTCCTCCCCTGTGATTTACAAGTACTGAAAACCCAGTGGAGGATCAACTGTGAGTCAGTTCCAACTCAATGGTACATAACAGCATTTTTCTGATGATAGAAACATCTTACAACCTTTGTTTTAAATTAGTATTAGTAGGAATTATATGTTAAAATTAGAGTTAGTGGTAAAAGAAATATTGCCTTGATTTTAAGGTTCCAACATGAAATCTTTAATTTATGGAAAAGTTAAGTTTAACTCTATTGCATAACGTGCAGAATAATTTTGCAATCATTATGCAACTTGGATCAAATGAATAAGATTTCAGACTAATATAGAGTTGGATGCAACTTTGGGATTCTTATCTGCAATAGAGCCATGAGATTCTATTGACACTGTCTTCCACAGAGGGAATTTATTGGTTGTTTGTGATATTGGGAAAATACATAAATCTTTAGGATTTAAATTTTAGTGTTTACCTTCTGAAGTTATATATATGAGTTAGCACTTTTTTCCTAGTATTTTGTGAGATGTGAATACCAAAAATTATCACTTATAAGATCTATTTTTTTTAGGATAAGATAATTTTGGTTAGACAGAAAGCGATGGATGGTTGTGTTTAACCAAGAATTGATTTGTGAAAAGTCCATTTGTTGTCAGTTTGCAGCTCTTCTGTCTCAATGCTGACCTCCTTCATCTGAGAGGCAGTTTGTGGTTTCCTTCATTCATCAACTACCTATGTACTTACAGATGTCCAGGAAGGTAAAGATAAAATACACTTTCAAAAAAATAACCCTTCACTCAGTACCATAAACAGGAGAGGGCTAAAGTTCTAATGATGATAGTAACCTACTTTCTAGAACTTTAGGTTCAAAGCAAATTACTATGACAAGAATTAGGGGGAAAAAATAGTATACTTTTTTAATAGGATACAGTTCAACAATTTTGGGAGTGCCTATGTGTGGAAGGGAGTGGGACAGTGCAAATGAACCAGACTTTTAGAAAAACACTTGAATATATGTTGTTAAATATACACTTGCCAGAAAATTAAATCCACTGTTGTCAAATGGGTTACTTCCTCTATCTGGTTTCAGTCTTTAGGGGCTGACCTTTTTAGTCAGCAACACAACATGTAAACAGCTACACCACAGGCACTCCCTAAAAACACTCTTAATTTTTAATAAATATCTGGTTTTGCATTTCTTCTGCTTTAAATTTGTATGTAATAATGTCATCAAACTAAATCAAGAAGATTGAATAGATACTTACTGTTAAGCTTTTAAGAAAAACTTTTCTATTAAAGACAGGCAAGTATTAAAGAAGTTAGATTTCTTCCTCCTCCCTTAGGGGATTTAATGAGATTTTAAATCCCATGAGTGAAAAACATAGTTAAATAATTTAGCAGTCAAAAGAAACACGTGAAACTAGTGTTTTTCACATACAGTATTAAATTAGTTTGACTGCAAGGTTTGCCTGTTTTAGTAACAGGTCTTTCTTTGACTCTATCCAAATTTCAGAAGGTTAGAACTAAGAGAGATTTCAAATACAGTGAAATGCAGTTAAAAGTTATTTGCTCTTTTAAAGAACACACTGGCTAAAGGAAAGCGATAAAACACTGTAGAATGCATCCCCCTCCCCAATATACCATCTTTGTATAGTAAGTTTTGAGACATTAAGAAAGATGAATGGCCTTGTATGTTTTTTCAATGTCTTTAAAATCAAGTTAAGCTGAATTATTGTGTTTTTGTATGTATCTGCCCACATAAAAGAGCTCACAAAACATGTAACACACACAATGTCCATATAGGGTTGGATGAGAGTAGATGGAGTTTGTGTGTTTTGTATAAGCCATATCATACATGCGTTAATTGCATAAAAATAAATTACTCATTTATAGGTGGGAGTTAGTTTGTAAATACCCAAACTAACATTCATCTGCAAATGAGATTCATTTTATATGTGATATGAATATTTTTTAAAATATAATTAAAAAATGAATGCCATATATTTGAAATGTCATAATTTTCATATATATCATCTGATTGACATCTCCTGTAAAGGATTTAAAGACAGCTAGATAACTTTTCCCTTTTGATCTGTTTCTGTGACATCTAATAAAGACTGGAAGACATCTTGACCCCATTCATTTTTAAATTCCATTGAGGTATATTTGCAACTATTGAAATGAAGTTGCTTGGAAATTATATCTCAAGTTACTTCTCAGTCAGTCCTTTTATATGCCATGGTTGTTCCTAAGGTGGATAGAATACTGAAGAATTTATATTTTAGTAGTTTGTGTCTCCTGAAAATGTTTTTCTTAAGTTTCATGTTGCATGGTTCAAAATTGGGAAGGGTGTACACCAGAGATGTGTCCTGTCTCCATACCTTTTCAACCTGTGTGCAGAGCAGATTATCCAAGAGGCTGGGCTTTATGAGGAGAATTGTGGCATCAGGATTGGTGGAAGATCTATTAATAATCTGCGTTATGCAGATGACACAACCTTGCTTGCTGAAACTGAGGAGGAACTCATGCACTTGCTGCAGAGGGTCAAGGACTGCAGCCTTCAGTATGGACTGAGGCTCAATGTCAAGAAGACA
>NW_006399820.1:1410899-1475714 GCF_000299155.1 Elephantulus edwardii | reverse complement strand
GGAGGGGCGGCGCAAGAGGGGAAGACCCTCTATGAGATGGATTGATTCAGTGACTGGGGTAATTGGGGTGGGTGTGTCGGAGGCAGTGCAATTGGCACAGGATAGAACAGGGTCTAGGGCTGTTTTACATAGGGTCGCTATGAGTCGCAAACAACTCGACGGCACATAACAACAACAACAACATGTTAAAATAGACCAGGCAGGCCACTAACTTATCCAGCCGCCTACAGGATTGATTTGGCGCAGAACTGCATTAAAATGGAATTCTTTGCCTGTTGCATTAAATTGTGTTACTTCAGAACCTGCAAGCCTGTTGCTTTCTAAGTCGGTATTCCTCAGCTTGTCTGTCTTTGACAAGACTTGGAGGAATTAAAGCAGCACCTTTCTGGGAAGACCAGTATGGACTTAAATACAAATGCTTACTATTATTTTTCTCTACCTTTCTCCCAACAGTGAATAATAGCAGAATATATTATTATTAATTCTGGTGTCAAGAACTGTAATGTCATTTACTTAAAAGGCCATTGTAAACCATTTCAGTCTTTGAAACAAAGAATATTTTTCACAAATGTGGATCTTCTTGAGAACCTCATTAAAAGAAGTGTATCAACTAAGGTTTTCTAGTTATCTACTAGCTTACACATCAGTTCACAGTGTCTGTTAAACAGGCTGAAACATCCCTAAAATTTATCTGTATATTCATAATGAGTGGTTTGGTAGGACAGTGTTGGCCCTGACACTGCTCCTGCTGATGTTTTGAATGTTGTTCTTTAGAGTCTTCATGACCTCATGTTTGCCCTTGTGGATGTAGTGACAAGGGTTCTCTCTACCTTTGTGTATGGTCTTATTAAGGAAGGACGACAGTGTGTGTGTGTGTGGGGGGGGGTGTTAGTGTTGCTTCTGTATGTTCAGCATTTGCTCCCAAAGCCAGGAATGTATCCTTAGGAAATACTGCCTTTGGTTTGGATTTTGGTCTGATTTTTAAAGAACTGACAGGATCCAAAACATCTTACTAAGAAGTGACAGAGCATAGAGTCATCTGACCTATGACAACTTTTCCCAATTAATCTTTACTCATAATGCAAAGATCAAAAATCTTGGTGGCAGGAATGTGAAACAAAATCATTACCTGCTTAAATTGTTTAAGTAACACAAAAGCAAGTTTCTTTCTGCTCACAACTAACAACAAATAATTGATTTTTAACACTTAGTAACTGATTTTTTTAAATAGTATTTTACTCTTACTTCATTTTCTCATCCTCATGTAAATTGCACTCAGTCTGTCATTTGTTGTTCCTTCAAGCTATATAAAGCAAATGTAACCAATTAGCCTAGGGGAAAAAACCCAAGAAGACAGCTGTATCATTTGAGAAAAAGGTAAATTCTTAGAAATGGGTTTTCAATCAAATTGTCACACGTTATCAAAGCATCCTTTAAAGAAATGAAATAAAACTAAATTTAAGTGGGAAAAGCAAAACAAGTCTGTGAAAATATTTGAAAGGCAAGTTTTCTGTGCTTACCCCTCTGCTTGCTTTGTTTTATTGCTAGATGACTCCTAAATCCAAAAGGAAGAGTATCCATAGCCGAATGCTGCGGCCTGTTTCCAGAGCCTTTGGTAAGCCACTCCAGAGCCTTTGCTCATGCCAGTCATTCCTTTCTCATTATGAAACACCCTTCAGCAAGAACCTCAGACTGATTCTGTGACATTTGACAACCCTATGGCACAATGGTATTCTGCATGTAGAAGTCATCATGCATTGGAACCAGCTTGACAACTAAAAACTAAAAATATTGTATGTCATCGAGTTGATTCTGACTCATGTTGTTTTTCACTACTGTGGAGTCTGAACCAACTCAGCTGATCCTCCATTGGATGTTCAGTGACTAAATCAAATGGAAAGAAATTGTTCATATTTCTCCCAAGGAGCAGTTTATGGATGTGAACCTTCTGCCTTTGGGTTGACAGCCCAAGTCCTTACCCATTAAGCTACCAGTGCTCACTAAGACCTGATGTTATGTGCTGTCAAGTCAGAACTGACTCATAGCTGGCCCACCAGTGGATTTTCAAGACTGAAAAAATTGCATGGAAAGAAATTGCCTACCTTTTTCCTCAGAGCAGCTGGAGGAGATTGCTCATGTTTCTCCCACAGAGCAACCGGATTTCACAGTTCAAATCCTTACTAGATCATACTATTTATGGAAGCAGACTGCTATATCTTTCTCCAGTGGAGAGGCTGGTAGGTTCAAAATCCAACTTTTTAATTAGCAGTCAAGCAGCCAGGAAATTAAAAGGCTCATTGCCATGGGAAAGTCGGCTGTTAGGGACCTCTCCAAAGTGCTGAAGAGCAATGGTATCTCTTTGGAGACTAAGGTGCGTCTGATACAGGCCATGGTCTTCGCAAATCACCTGTTATGCATCAGAGAGTTGGACAATGACCAGGGAGGATAGAAGGAGAATTGATGCCTTTGAGCTGTGGTGCTGGAGAAGAGTATTGAGAATACCTTGGACTGCTAGGAAAACAAACAGATTTGTCCTGGAAAGGGTTAAACCGGGTGGCTCCTTGGAGGCAAGGATTCTGAGGCTCCATCTAACATACTTTGGACATGTTGTGAGGAGAGACCGGTCCTTAGAGAGGGACATCATGCTTGGGAGGGTGGAGGGACAGCACAGGAGAGGAAGGCCCTCTATGAGGTGGATTGATTCAGTGACTGGGATAATTGGGATGGGAGTGTCAGAGACAGTGCGATTGGCACAGGACAGAGCGGAGTTTAGGGCTGTTGTACATAGGGTCGCTATGAGTCGCAGGCGACTCGACGGCACATAACAACAACAAGTGTTTAACCATTTTTAGTCAAAGTTCCTTCACAGCAAATATTATGGATGGTTAAGAAAGTTCAGTGGTTTATAAATGACATTTCTTTATACCATAAAAGATTTAAAATTACTCAGTAGAATTTGAGGGTTTTTTTTCTATCAGTCTGTATGCAGTAAGTTTAATCGGGGCTTTGTTTTACTTTAGAAATGGAGTTTGATCTGGATAAAGCACTGGAAGAGGTGCCAATTCACATTGAAGACCCGCCCTTCCCATCCATCAGACAGGAGAAGCGGAGCTCAGGGTTCATCTCAGAACTACCCTCCGAGGAAGGGAAGAAGCTGGAGCACTTTACCAAGTTAAGGCCAAAACGGAATAAGAAGCAGCAACCCACCCAAGCCACGGTAGGTGGTCTAGAATCCCCATTTACGCTTTCCTTCTCAAGTGGAGGGCTGGTGAATTTTCATGAACTACATTGCATAGTGTGAAAACTAGTTTGTTGGAGTTTCCTGGACAATTAACATGCTCAACTTCTAGCTAAAAGGTTAGAAGTTTGAGCCCACCTAGAGCATCCTCTGAAATAAGCCTGATGATCTCTTTCCCCCAAACCATTCATCATTGAAAACTGCATGGAATGAGTTTCTACTCTAATGCACGTGTAATCTCCATGAATTTGAGTAGACTTAGCAACCAACTGGTTCTTTAGTTTGGAGAAGACAAGTATTCCATTGAACAGGGCTACTCTTGGAAGTCCTTAAGTTATCTCTGTGTATAAAGTAGCCATGTCTATAACATTTTGGAGTAATCTGGGTGAAAAGATACAAAATTAGCACCAAATTATTGGTTTGTAATTAAAAATTGTTTGCATTTGCTTTTGGAGTGTACACTTACACTGCCCTACTGCAGTGCTTAGACCCTTACACTGCCCTTCTGCAGTGCTTAGACACCGGGGTTTCTGCTTTTGATAATCTAGAAACTAATATTGTATGAACTAGTTATATTATCTTCGGAATCTTCAGATACTCTTTCTTCTACAGTAGAACAAACAAAAAAATTGACCTTCAAGTCAATTCTTATTTGTAGTGATCCTCCATTGGATTTCCAAGGCTATAAATCTTGACATAGGTTTGTTCATAGGGTTTTTGAAGGCCTGTTATTTTGGAAGTGGATGACCAATCCTGCGTCTTAGTCTGTCTTAATTCTAGGAGCACTGCTGCAACCTGCCCACCATGAGTGAACTCCTTCTGGCATTTGAAATACCAATGGAATAGCTTCCAACATCATAACAACCCACAAGCTATCCTAGTACAGAAGACTGACAGACAAGTGTTATACTAATAAGAACAAATGTTAAATAAGACAGCATATGCACACCTAAGATACAGAGTAATTGACAACGTGCAACTTACTCCCCAGTATAGCAAACTGACAGATAGATGTTATACCTCTAACAACAAACAATTAAGACAATCAGGCATACAAATATTGTGGCACAGAACAACCTTTTCTGGCCCCAGCTGAGGTCCATGGTGGCATAACAGGATGGGGTCTTGATTTGGGGTAATTGACAGTGAGTGACTCAGCTGCATCTTACAGCCTCTAACAATAACAAATCTTGACAGGAAGAAATTTCCCATCTTCCTCCTAAGGAAGGGCTTGTGTATTCAAACGATTAGCCTTTCAGGTAACATTCCAACATACTACCAGGGGCCCTTTCTAACACGGTAGAAGATTGAATTGTATGTTTTAATGAAACTTAATGTCTTTTACCCCAACTCTTTCTAGCCATTTTTCTCCTTACCTGCAAATTTCCTTGAAAAAAAAAATGTGTCTTCCTCTCTTTTCTTCACCTTTCTGTCACTCTACAACCCACCAAAATCTTTATCCTGTAGTGGAGATTGTTGTTAGCTGCCCAATTTATGATGACCTCATGCGCAGGAAAACACAATGCTGCTTTATCCTCTGCTATCTAGTGATCAGTTAGTTACCAATCCATAGAGTTTTCATTGACTAATTTTTAAAAATAGATCCCCAAGCTTTTCTTCCTGTCCAGCTTTACTGAAACCTGTTTGGCATCACAGCAGCACACAGCCTTCCACTAATGTGTGGGTAGTGTCTGCACAAAAAGTGCACTGGTTGGGAATAGAACCTAGGTCTTGCACATGGAAGGTGGGAATTCCACCACCATAGCATCACTGCCTCTTTATTCTGTAACTACCCACTCCCCAGACTACCCTGTAGAGTTCACCCTCACCAAATCCAGTCATCTCACTTGATGTCTCAGCAGTTAACACCTGTAATCACACCTTTTTTGAAAGCCTTTTCCCCTTGGCCTCTGAGTCTTTTTACACTTTTTTATACCTCTATTACTAGTGAAGACTTTTCATTTATCCTCTACTTAACCTTTAAGTGTTTGATTCATTGTCCAGATGACCTCTTCTAAACCATGGTTGTGGTCTCTGTGGTTTTTGGCTCATCTTCCAATCTCCAGCTCAGGTTTCTCTCCTGCACTTTGGACTCTTAATACCTACCTCCCTTTTGTACATTTTCTTCTTCTGGCCTAGGCTTAATAAAATAAAATTAGAATGCTTAGCCCTGATAAATTTAGCTTCTGCTTATATTCTAGTTTCCCAGTAGCACATCACTGACAGAAAAGTTAGAAGCCAAGGTGTGATCCACACTCCAACTTGTCTTGCGTGATCCTTGGCTACATCTCTTGTCTTCTCCTACTCCTAGCCTGACTTCTAACCCTCTAGTGCTACAGCCTTTTCCTCACCTCCATGCTTTCTGAGCTAATTTTTAGACCTCAACTAAAGAAAACCTCCTCCCAGAAACCTACTCCATTTCTACCTTTGTAGCCTCAAGGGTTACTTTTGCACAGCTTCTAGGAGTCCTCGCAGGCTAGTGGTGTCTAGTACATGGCCTAACTGACCCTGGCTCCTCCACTGCCTGTGTTTCCACTCTATGCATTAACAAAGTAAAATTTGACTAGCTTAACAGAAATTTATTTTCTCTTAATTCTGGGGACCAGGGACCCAAAATCAAGGTACTGGCAAGGTGTATTCTCTGAAGACTATAGGGGAATTGCCTTGTCTCTTCCTGACCTTGATAATTCCTGGCAGTCTTTGGTATATTTGGTTCTAGATGCATCATCACTGTTTCAGTCTCTGCCTCCATCATCACATGGCCTCTGCCCTCTTTTTCTATGTCTATGGCTCTACATCTCTTCTCTTTGAATGAGGATATAGTTCCATCATATTGTACTAGGAACGTGTCCTACTTCAATATGACCATATCTTGTTGGGGGACACAGTTCAATCCATAGCATTCTACTGCTTTTGTTACACATTCTTTTTCTCATCAATCTTCTCCCTTTGTCAGTAAGACAGGGCATGTGATTCATTGTTGTTGTTGTTATGTGCTGTCAAGTTGCCTGTGATTCATAGCGACCCTGTGTACAACAGCCCTAACCCCTGCTCTATCCTGTGCCAACCTCATTGTCTCCAACACACCTACCCCAATTACCCCAGTCATGGAATCAATCCACTGCATAGAGGGTCTTCCTTTCCTGCGCTGATCCTCCACCCTCCCAAGCATGATGTCTTTCTCCAAGGACTGGTCCCTCCTTGCAACATGCCCAGAGTATGCCACACAAAGCTTCGGAATCCTTGCCTCCAAGGAGAAGCCTGGTTTAACCCTCTTCAGGATGAATCTGCTTGTTTTCTTAGCAGTCCATGGTACACTCAATACTCTTCTCCAGCACCTCAGCTCAAAGGCATCAATTCTCCTTCTATCCTCCCTAGTCACTGTCCAGCTCTCTGATACATAGCAAGTGATTGCAAAGACAATCACCTGTATCGGGTGCACCTTAGTCTCCATAGTGACACCATTGCTCTTCCCATACTTTGGAGAGGTCCCTAACAGCAGACTTTCCCATTGCAATGTGTCTTCTAATTTCTTGGCTGCTGGTGCCAAGAGTGTTGACTGTGGAGCCAAGCAAACTAAAGCTGTGAACAATCTCAATTAATTGGGTTTAACCTCAGCACTTGGCTTTAGAATATAATAAACCAAACCCACTGCTATAGAGTTGCTTCTGACTCCTAGCCACTCTCCATCAAGGCTAGTGTTTATGGAAGACTGCCATCTTTTGGCCTTAAAGCAGCTGGTGGGTTTGAATCACTGGCCGTTTAGGTTAGCTGCGTGACACATAACACACTATGCCTCTGGAGCTTCTTTTAGATGCTTGTTAGTCCTTGTTTGATAAATAGGGGGCTGACTGGAGATATATGGATGGATGAACTGCACAGTAAATTGTCTGTGAGTTCAAGTATGACTTGATTTTAACTTTTTAATTAGCTAACATAAACAAGTTTGTATATTTTAGAGCAGTTTTTGTTAGTTTGTTGTTTGTTTGTTTTTTAATAAGAGAAAGATCAATCCCCATAGTAATGCAATGCTAAGTTTTAAACTCTTGCTGAATAAGTTTTTTTTGGTCTGTTTTCATGTAGAGATTCAGTATAATTTTTATGTAAATCATGGCTTATATTTTGTCTTGTCATTAACCCTTGGAAAGAAGAAATTTTGTGTTCTTTCTTCTTTAAAATATAAAGGAAAGAAACCTACAGAATACTAGAATAGAAAGCAGTACCCTGAGGTGGAGTAATTTCTGACTCACAACCAGCCTTCATTGGGTCCCAAGGCTGCAACTCTTTACAAGAAGAAACTGCTCATATTTCTCTCACAGAGTTGCAAGTAGCTGGGAGCCACTAACCTTTTGATTACCAGCCCACCATGTAACACATTATGCTACCAGTGTCCTAGATATATTCTAGGGTGATTTAGCTTTGTCCATAGGGACTTCTTGTGGCATAGTCATAGGAAGTTAGCAGCTAACCCAAAGGCCACACCTCTCTGCAGTTCATTAAAGTTACTTAGTGAGTAATATCTTCCCATGCAATTTGTAGCCCAGAAAACCAATGCCGGATCCAAGGCTCTCAATCACCACACACTAGGCTCTTCCATCCTAGATACTCTACAACAAAAGGTACATTTCCATGACTACAGCCTTGATGATTGTAGTCGTGGTGATAACCAAACCCACTGCCAAGTCCATTCTGACTCATGGTGACCCTCCATTGAGTTTCTTGAGGGTATTTTCGAGAAGAGATGATCTTTCTTTCTTCTGAGGAGCTGCTGGTAGATTTAAAACCACCACCCCTTCAGTTAGCAGTCTTATCCATAAAGGGCTTCACCATTTGGACTTCTTCATGATGGGAGTTGGGGTTTTTTGGTTTATTTTTAAAAAGAAAAGAAAGACAAAACCAAACTCACTGCCATCAAATTGATTTTTAATTAGAGTGACCCTATAGGAAGAGAGAACTGCCCCATAGAGTTGTTAAGGCTTTATGGCAGTCGGTCATCACAGAACCATCTTTCTCCCATTGGATATAGATTATAGGTTTGAAGTAGAAACATTTTGATTTAACAGTTAAGCACTTAGCTGCTGTGCCACTGGTATTTAGATAGTTAGTCAGAGCTGTCATTGTTAGATGCCATCAAGTCCACTATGACTCATAGTGACCCTGTGAAAAACAAATCTGAACCTTTCCCTATCTAATGCCATTCTCATGATCTATATAAATATATATACTCAAGCCCATTTATACATCAGAGAACATGAAGCCCAGAGCAGGTAGTGAATTTGCCTGTGATCATGCTCTGAATTTTACCATATACATTTTTGTGATTTTACCTTGAATTAGTTTATATATTTATTTTAACCATGATCTCAATTTTTTTAGAGCAGTGATGAAACAAACACATCATCCCTAAAACTAGCTAACCCCAAGTAGTGTATTTTTTCTCTTATACTGCTTTAATCTTAGTGTATCACAAGGGTGGAAGGTATGTTTGAAGCCTTCTTGTCTATTTTCTTTCTAAGTGCTTTAAAATCCCTACAGAGTCATTAGTTGATCATTCCATCAACCTTGATCTTATTTTCTGGAGATCTACTTATTAGCAAATTCTTATTTGGTGCTACCCAAATCTCCCTCTATCATTTCAACTTGTTTCTCTCCATTTTCCGTGTTCCTTACTGTCTAATGTATGCACATAATATTAGACACATGTTAAGACCTAACATGTTATGCAAGTCTCTTCTACTTCGTTAATTTTGGATATTTCAGGGTCATTACTAGAGGTTTCCTTCTCTAAATGCCCTCAGTTAATTTCGTGATTACCATATGATATTGTCTAGAATTCACTGTGATTACTCTCTTCTGAATAAATGGAAGTGATGCCTGAATCAGAAAAACACTTTCGTAGGATCAGGACATGTCACCTTCTTCCTTCTAAATACTGTACTTGTATTTATGTAGTCACAGATAGCATTTAATACTTAATGACTAGATTGTGCAGGTGTATGATAGTGGTTTTACTGTCAGATAGACCTTTGACTCTTTTCCTTTCATAAGCATTTTTCTGACAGAAAAAGGAAGAGAGAAAAGAGTATGCCCATCAGGAAGTCAGGACTCACCTGAAGTCAGTAGTATACACTGGCCAATACTGAATCATTGTTCCGTTCCCAGCTTCAGTGAGATCTAAGAAAATGTAGGTTTGGGGGAGTCATAGCAGAAATTCCAAATTAAAACAGAGATTTTATTAGAATAAATGAGAGTGGACAGTGAATAGACACTCTAACAATTGTGGTTGTTATTTATCTTGTTTAGAAATTTCTTCTCAGGTTTGCTGATTTTTTTTCAGTGAATAATTACTTAATTTCACTGTGTACTGTATTCCACCTCCACCTCCTAGAATTTGTTGAGATTGATCATCCTTTTTTGTTCTCTCTTAATCTGTTATTTTCATAAATCACAACAGATTTTTCTGTTATAACATTGTTGATTGTGATATTTTTGTTCTATTTTAATGTACTAATCCTAGAAAAAATTTCAAATGATAGCATATAGCTTGGATTTTTTTTTTTCCTTTCATTTTTTTAACTTGAGAAACATTAGTGAACATGTTCTTCCCTTTTGGTTTTCTTTTTTTTTTTAATTCTTTTTCTTTTTATTTTTTTTTCTATAATTATATTTTATTAATTTTCATAAACATTTACAGAGATTTTGGGTTTCCATTCATTCATTGTTGCACTATTCTCTCTACCCTCCTCCCAGTTTGTTCTTGTCCAAATGCCACAGTGCTTGTCAAAGCCAGTTCTGATTAATCTTCTTTGTCAGTGTGTCCTTTGCCATTCCCTATCACTCTTCCCTGAGAGAGACTTCTAAATTCTTTTTCTTTTTTTATTTTTTTTCCCCTTTGTGGTTTTCTAACTCAAAGTCTTTGCACATTTTACTATGCTACTTAGTTTTGTCTTCTCCAGTCACCCTTTACCCTTGTCCAGCTCTTGTCTTCCTTTCTTCTGTTTGCTTCTCTGCATTCTAGAGCAGTATTTGATGTCTCTTCTTACACTCAATTTGACCTTTTTTGTCCTTTCTTATCTTAAAAAGAAGTTTTATTTTCTTCATATCTGATGATCTTGATGCCATTCCACAACTTATCTGTTACTTCCTTAATGGTGTTCAGTGCATCAGATCTAGTCTGTAGGTTGTCTCTGACTTCAGGTGGAACATAGCTGATCTAAGCCATGGTGTTTTCAATTGCCTCATATGCATGTAAAATCTGCATAGTGAATAAGGAAAATTATGGTGTTAGCATGAGACCAAAACCTAAAAATCATCAAGGATAAAATTAGGAAAAATTTAGGAATCTTAATGGATGGCCTAAATAGATTATCAACTGTATGTACAGTCAACAGAGAATAAGGTAGGTGCAAAGAAGAAGGTAGATGATTGTGTTGCTGCTGCTGTGGTGTACGTCAAATCAAAACTGACCCATAGCTGACCCTCTGGTGGGTTTTCAGAAGCAGTAAATCACATGGGAGGAGATTTCCCATCTTTCTCCCATGGAGCACCTGGTGGATTCCAACCACGTGCCTTTGGGATGGCAGCACAGCTTCTTGCCATTCAGCTATGAGTTGGTTTCAAAGGTAGACAGTTAAGACCTCCTAAAAATTAAATCCTGTGTACATCAAAAGGTTTCTCCAATAGAGTGAAAAGAAAACCTATTCTGATTGGCATAAGTCAGTCACAAAAGGACAAATAGGATATGAGACCAGTAGTATAAAAAAGCCAAAGAAAGGTTTATACACAGAATCAATCTTAGAGGATTTGTGTGGTGAGAAGGTAAGGAAAGGGAAGCACAAAGAAAACAAAATAAAATATTGTCTAGCAAAAAAAAATCCATCTTCTAGGCCTAAATTATGGTGTTTATGAGGACATTTAAACATATTGTTGATTTCCAGAAAAGCAAACAAATATGTCTTGGAAGAAGTGCAAACAGAATGCTGTCTAGCAGAAAGGATCAAGATGGAGCAGTCTTTGGAGAAGGAGACCATGCTTAATAATTAGAGGGTCAGCAAAAAGGGGCAAGACCTTCAACAGGGTGGATTAACACACGGTTACAGTAAAGGGCTCAAGCATAGCGCTAACTGTGAGGTTGATGCAGGACCCAGTGGCATTTACTCTGTTGTGCTTAGTTTTGCTATGATTCAGAACAGACTTAAGCACACTGGTGACAGAATGGCACAGTGTTTAACAAAACTTGTTAACCTGCTAAACAAAGGGTCATTGGTATGGACTCCTGTAGCAGTTCTATAGCAGAAAAGACCTGTCAATCTGGTCCTATGAATATTATAAGCGAGGAAACCCTATAAACAGTTCTATTCTGTCACATAGGGTTACTGTGAGTAACTGTCGACTCTACAGGACACAGTAGATACAACAGGCTTCACTTCCTGAGATCTTATTAAGATATTTATATCTAAGCGCCTAAGTGAAAACTCCAAACTTATTGCTGTCAAGTTGATTCCAACTCATAGCAATCCCGCTACTCCATTCGGCATTCGGAGACAGTCACTCATGAAGCCCAGAGATACTCATCTTCCTTTCTTGAAGTGGCTAGTGAATTTGAACCTCCCAATCAACAGTCCAATATGTAATCAATTATACCACAGTCTCTCTTTGCATAAGTAAATATACCTAAAATTTCTTTTTCTTGTCTACTCTGTTCTTGTTCTCCCGTTTGAACATCACAGTTAAACCATCTTCATAAAATTGTTGGGAAACTTTCTTAGTCTCTGGAGAAATTGCATGTAATAGAGACTGACTGCCTGGCCCTCTCCTGGGAAGCCATCTGGGCCCAGCATGTTGACTCTTTACAATGTACATGTGATACATATCTACTGATTTTTTTAACTAGAGATTTTATTTCTCTTGCTACCCATATATTCATTAGACTATTTTTTAAATTTATTTTTCTAGGAAATTGCCCATTTAGTTGAACTGTTCATTTTGTTGTTTATTCTTTTGTTTTTCTTTTCATTTTTTAAAATTTTATTTTAATGAAAGTTTACAGAGACTTTGGATTTCCATTCATTCATTGTTGCACACTTTCCTCCCTGCCCACACCTCTCCCTCAGTTCATTTTTCTCTTTGAAGAGATAAAAAAAAAAATAATAAATTACTTCATTGTTATACTACGCCCACCACGACCATACACTCCACTATGCAGCTTTCGGTCTGGACTCCTGTCATGACAGTAATATGTAATCGTATATTCCTCCTAAACAGTTCTTCCCTTCATTTGTTTCAATGCAGTGTATATTATTTATTCCCTCTTAATTTTTTTCCAGCCCTGATGTCAGTCCTGCTTTACAACTTTGACACTATGCACTATTTGTCCCTTTGTGACTGAGATATTTCACTCAGCATAATGTCCTCCAGGGTCACCCATTTTGTATAATATTTCATGAGTTCCTTGTTTTTCAATGCAGCGTAGTATTTCATTGTGTGGAATAACCTAATTGAAATATGGGCACAGGATGTGAACAGACACTTCACCAAAGAAGACATTCAGATGGCAAACAAACAAATACATGAATAAATATTCAAAATGCCTAACTCTAAGAGAGATGCAAATCAAAATAACTGAGATATCATCTCACCCCAGTAGGAATAGCAAAATTTAACAGAACAGCAAATGCTGGCGAGGTTGTGGAGAAACTGGAATCCTTATTCACTGTTGGTGGGAGTGTAAAATGGCACAGACACTATGGAAGGCAGTATGACGCTTCCTCAAAAAGTTGGAAATAGAAATACCATTTGACTCAGCAATTCTATTACTAGGTATATACCCTAAGGAAACTGTAACTGCCCCCAAGCAAATATATGCACACCCATGTTTATTGCAGCTTTCTTCACAATAGCAAAGAGCTGGAAACAACCCAAGTACCCATCAACAAATGAATGGATAGAGAAGCTGTGGTATATTCACACAATGGAATACCATGTTGTTTATTCTTTTAAATATGTCAATGATTTCTATACGAAGAGCTGTGATGTGTGTGTGTGTGTATACGTATATGTGTGTGTGTATGTATGTGAGCTTTGGTGGGTTAGGGGAAAGAAGCTGTGCTGCAATTCCAAAGGCATTTGGTTCAAATCCACCAGATGCTCTGAGAAGAGATGGGCAGTCTCCTCCCCTACATTTAACTCCTTCTGAAAACCTACTGGACGGTTAGCTATGAGTCATCTCTGACTCCATGGTACAAAACAGTGTGCATATATGTGTATATAATGTGTGTATGTGTGTATAATGTTTGCATGTGTACACACACACACATATATGTAAACACACTTGTTGTTGTTGTTAAGTGCCGTTGAGTCGCAGGCGACTCATAGCGACCCTATGAAGGAGAGTCCTCAACGCTTGTGTGTCTTTCATCCTCTCTCCAGGTTCATAGGGTTTCCAGAGGCAAGCTATTACTCCTGCTTCCAAGCTTGTTTTAATCAGAGAGCTCCACTCTACACTGTCCACATTGGCTAACCCACCATTAACACATTTGACACATCAGTGTCACAGTGTTCAGCCTCACAGAAACCACAAGTGACCACTGTATAGCAAGTGGACACACCAGGGCTATATGACCTAGAGGAATGTTTGAACAAAAACTATGAAAGACAGGTCCAAGGGCCACGGATTCAAAGCTACCCACCTTTGGTTTGATAGCATCACTTTCCGTCCACTGGGCCAACTGATCTCTTTCTATGTTGATGTTATTGTTGTTAAGTGCAGTCAAGTCGCAGGCGACTCATAGCAACCTTATGAAGGAGAGTCCTCAACGCTTCTGTTTCTTTCATCCTCTCTCCAGGTTCATAGAGTTTACGGAGGCAAGCTATTGTGGAAGTGGTAAACACACATGATGTTGTTGTTATGTGCTGTTGAGTTGCTTTCAACTCATAGTGACCCTGTGTACAACAGCCCTAGACCCTGCTCTATCCTGTGCCAATCGCACTGCCTCTGACACACCCATCCCGATTACCCTAGTCACTGAATCAATCCACCTCATACACACATGTGCTTTATCCATTTAAAAGTGTGCTCCACTGGTGTACTGCATAATAAGGAGTTGCAGTACTAACTCAAAGACCACACCTCCCTGGTAGTTCAAAATCAACCAATGGCAACTTGGAAGAAAGATAGTCTCCTTCCATGTGATTTACGGTTTTCGAAACCCACTGAGGAGTCAGCTATGAGTGCGTTCTGCCTTGATGACTATGAGGAATATATGCATATTTTTTTCTTTTCTAGTATATTCTTAATATACACTGTGTGCGCACATGTGTGTGTGTATAGTGAATAGGGATGACAGAGAATTTAGATAGATAGATATAGAGATAGAGATAGATATATAGTGAATAGGAATGATAGAGAATTGATGGCTTTGAGCTGTGGTACTGGAGAAGAGTGTTGAATATACCATGGACTGCTAGGAGAACAAACAGGTTTGTCCTGGAGAGGGTGAAGCCAGAGTGCTCCTTGGAGTCAAAGATTCTGAAGCTTCATCTGACATACTTTGGGCATATTGCAAGGAGGAACTGGTCCTTGGAGAGGGACATCATGTTTGGCAGAGTGGAGGGACGGCACAGGAGAGGAAGACCCTCGATGAGATGGATCGATTCTGTGACTGGAGTGGTGGGAATGAATGTGTTTGAGACGGCGAGGTTGGCACAGGACATAACGGCATGTAGGTCTCTTGCACATAGGGTCACTATGAGTCGCAAGTGACTCAATGGCACATAACAACAATACCAAGAGGCTTGTCTGAAAAAGAGCAAGGAAACACTGCATAGCTCCAAAGCTAGAAGCATGTACATCCAGGTTCTGTCCTTTCTCCATACCTATTCAATCTCAGTACTGAGCATATTATTCCAAAAGCTGTATTTTATAAGGAAGAACGTGGTATAGATGGGAGGATAATGTGTTATGCAGATGACACAAGCTTGCTTGCTGAAAGTGTGGAGGACTTGAAGCACTTTGTTGAAGAAGACTATACCCTTCAATATGGATTGCATCCCAACATCAAGAATGCAAAAATCCTCACAACTAGGCTACTAGACAAAATCCTGATAGAAGGATATAAGATTTAAGTTGTCAATTATTTTGTCTTACTGGGATCCATAATCAACTCCCTTGGAATCAGTTGTTGTTGTTGTTGTTGTTATGTGCCGTCGAGTCGTTTGTCAAGAAATTAAAAGATATACTGCATTGGAAAAAATATGCTAACAAAGACCTCTCTTAAAGAGCATTAAACAGTAATATAAATTTTGCACTGGTCTGTACAGAAGTAATTCATGGTTGCTCTGATGCTAAACACTGTGACACTGATGTATCAAATGTGATAATGGTTGTCTATGGTGGACAGTGTTTGGTGGAATTCCCAGATTAAAACAAGCTTGGAAGCAGGAGTGGCATCTACTTCCTAAATAGCTTGCCTCTGGAAACCCTATGAACTTGGAGAAATGATGAAAGTTATCAAGTATTTAGTTCTTTCCTTCATAGGATCACTGAGTCATCTATGACTCGATAGCACTTAATACCAACAACAACAGTATATTCTTAATGCTTTCTCTTTTGTTAAATAATCTTATAAGGTCATCTGATAGTCTTTTTCAAAGAACCAGCTTTCATTTTATTAGTCCTCTCAAGTTCATTAATTTTTCTTACTTTATTTCCTTCATTTCCTTCCTTTGGGTTTCTTGTATCTTGTCTTGCTTGCTTAGCTCATCAATTTTCCATGTTTCTTATAGTCTAATATATGCACATAAGATTCCATGATTATTCATCTAATTAGTTAGCACCCCTTGGGTTGTGTTTGTTCAAAGAATTACTAAGGTATCTAATTGCCCCTGCTTCCTGCCCATCCTTCTCCATCCGGCTTACAAAGATATCACCAGAGATCTGGCAGATGCCTTGTCAAAATCCAGGTGCACCGCCTACTGCGTTTTCCTGATGTATCCATCTTAATAATTATGACAGGGAAAAGATGAGGATGGGGCGGGTACAGGTAGTCTGAATTGTCTTTAATTCTCACAATGACTGGTTTATCATGTAAGCTTCCACAGATTATCCTTTTAGCAATTGCAGCACACCATAGATTTTTTTTTAAAGCTACCTTTATTTCTTGAATACTAGTGGCATTCCTGCAATTTTATTTTAAAAGCTTTTCTATGAGCACATAGTCGATTCTAGCTATCTCAGGACCCTCCTACCAGCTCAGAGAGTTTGCCCTTTAAAGAATTAATAAATAAATAAATATATATATATATAAAATCTCCACTAACCTTTTCAATCTGGAATATATTTTCTATGACAAAGAAGACCAAAATCTCTTGGGATTTTTGAGAACTTTTGGTGTCTCTATGTCCTTTCCCTTGGAGGCAAGGATTCTGAGGCTCCGTCTAACTTACTTTGGACATGTTGTGAGGAGAGACCGGTCCTTAGAGAGGGACATCATGCTTGGGAGGGTGGAGGGACGGTGCAGGAGAGGAAGGCCCTCTATGAGGTGGACTGATTCAGTGACTGGGATAATTGGGATGGGAGTGTCAGAGACAGTGCGATTGGCACAGGACAGAGCGGAGTTTAGGGCTTTTGTACATAGGGTCGCTATGAGTCGCAGGCGACTCGACGGCACATAACAACAACAACAACATGTCCTTTCCCTTTGCTAGAATATGAGCTAAACCAGCATGTGTGTTTGGCCTTGAACTATTTTGACAAATTATATTTACATTATATCTTCAGCTTTTCTGCTTCTTGTATTAACAGGCCAGTGCCATCTTCTGCTTCCTATTAACAAATGCATTTTAAGCTACTTTTTGTTGAAGATCTCCCAGTCATCCTGGACTTCTCTTAATGTCTCTGCTCCTAGGCTCTTTATCTCTAAAATGACAGGGTTGGGCTAGGAGATCTGTAGAGTCCCACCCTGCTCTGAACTCAGGAAAGGAGGGAAATTTGCTGAGCTCTGAGCCCCATCTCTGAAGCCCAAGGATGGTCCCCATGCCCCAGGCAACCTCTTACATCCACTGTGAATTCTATCTGAAAGCAGGGAATAAGAAAAGGACTGAGACAGGAAATTACATAAGCAAAACTGGTGGTTGTTTGTTTTGTTGTTTTTTTTCCTCTCTAAATAAAAGGGGAGGCACTTGAAGGAAAGCCTTTGAAGGTAAGTGAGGTGATCAGTGAACCATGCTGGAAAGAAACCTTACATTAGGATCTTATGTCTTGAGTTCAATCTTGTTCATTCATCCATCCTATCAAGTAGGACCAAGTGTTACCCTTTGAACCAGCTTTGATCTGTGATTAACTGAAAAGATAGATAAGCCTATCTTTTTTATTCATTAAAAAGGTTGATAAAAGAGTAAAATGTTCATTGTTGTTCTGTACCATCAAGTTGGAACCAAGGCTGCTCCTTACAGGCAAGGATTCTGAAGCTCCATCTGACTACTTTGGACATGTTACAAGGAGGGACAGTCCATGGAGAGGGACATCATGCTTGGAAGGGTGAAAGGATAGCACAGAAAGGCAGACTCAGGATTAAATGGATTGACTTATGACTAGGGTAATGGGAGTAGGTGTGTCAGAGATAACGATGTTGGCTCAAGATAGAATAGGTTTCAGAGCTGGTGTATATAGGGTCACTATGAGTTACAAGCAACCTGACAGCTCATAACAATAAGAGCAATCAATAGGAGATTGCTTTTCTTTGTCCTAGGAAACAGCTAATGGATTCAAACAATGCACCTTTTGTTTGGGAGCCACTGGAAGTCCCTAAGAGTGAGATAATAATGTGCAAAAACACATATGAACTTCTAAGTACTATATAAACTTAAAAACACTTCCTGTTCAGTCAATTCTGACTGATAGAGTGAACCCATGTACTTCAGAGTGGAGCTGTACCCCATAGGTTTTTCAGTTGCAGAGTTTTCAGAAGAGTGCCAGACCCTTCTTCCAGAATGCCTTTGAGGGGGCTCAGCCCTCCAAACTTTCATTAACAGTTGAGTTGGTTAACCTTTTGCTTGGCCAAGGGATTCCTTATATACAACTTATGTGCAAATCTGACGTGTAGGGATTATAGTGATTAAGTGTATGATCAAGAATTATGATATTAAAAAAAGGGTGTCCAAGCTTCACTGAAGACCTTAGTAAGAAACTTGGTCCCAGGATTGATGGAATGAAAATGCAACTGTTTCAGACATATGAATGGATACATCACTGGAGGTGTTCAATCATCTATGTCAAGAAATGTGGTAATTACTTGGCCAACTAGCTGGAAGAGATTTACCTTTGTTCCCATTCCAAAGAAAGGTGGTTTAACAGAATGTGGAAATTATCAAACAATATCATTAATATCCCATGCAATTAAAATGTTGCTGAAAATAATTTTAAAATGCTCTTAGCAGTATATGTAAGCTATTAAAAATTTGGGAGCAAAAAAAACCAAAAAAAATTTTGGGAGCTATCATAAATTCATGCTGGATTAGGAAGAGGACATGCAACAAGGGATACCGCTGCTGTTATCAGATGAATCTGGCTAAAAGCAGAGACCAGAAAACTTACTTATCTTTTATTGAGTATACAAAAGCATTCAGTCTAGTAGATCTCATAATAAATTAATAAATACTTAATTAAATAAATAAAATAATAAATAATTAAAAATAATAAATGAATAACATTGCAAAGACAGAGAATTCCAAAACACTTAATTTTCTCATAAAAAGTTTATACACAGACCAGAAGGTTGTTGTTCAAACCGAACAAAACCACATAGTTAAAATTGAGAAATATTTATTGATGAAAATCAAAGACTGTGGTCTTCAGAATAGATTACACCTCAGCAAAAATAAAACTAAAATCCTTACAATTGCACCATTAATATTAATTCTAGAGCTACATGCTGATGGGTGCTATTCCCCTTCCCAAGGGAGATGTGTGCATTTATCAGATCCTTTGGTCTCTCGCTCCTCTCCTACTTGGATAATGGACCATTAAACATCATCATGATAAATTGATTAAAGCTGAACAATGAACAAGGAAGACCAAAGACTTGATGCCTTTGAATGGCGTTGGTAAAGAATATTGAATATATGGCAGAGTGTTGGTGTAACATCAGGATTGGAGGAAAGCTCATCAACTACTTGTGTTAGGCAGATGATAGAAACTTGCTTGCAGAAAGTAAAGAAAACGTGAAGCACTTACTGAAGAAGTTCAAGGACTACAGCCTTCAATGTAAATTACATCTTAGCATCAAACAAACAAAAATCTTCATAATGGAAACACTAATCAACATTATGATACATGGAGAAAAGACTGAAGGTGTCAACTGTTTCATTTTAGTTGGATCCACCATCAACGCCGATGATAGCCGCAGTCAAGAAATCAAAAGGTGTGTTTACAGTGGGCAAATCTGCTGCCAGGGATCTATTTAAAGAGCAAAGATTTGCTCTTTAGCTGAATTGTGATATTGACAGACAGGATTAAATATCTTATGGACTAACAGAAGAATAAACAGATGTACAACCAGGGTGCTCCTTGGAGGCAAGGGTGATGAAACTTAGTCTCACATCCTTTGGAGGCTTAGTTCTTGGGGGGGGGGGGAATCATGCTTGGAAAAGCAGAGGTTAAGGTAAAGAGAGGAAGACCCTCAATGTGCTGGATTGACACAGTGACTGCAAAAGTGGGCGAAATCTTGTTGGAGATTGGTGCAGGATATGGATATTTTTCCCCCCATAGGGCTGTTATGAATCATATTTGACTCAATGAAGCTTAACACATTGCCACATACTTTGAAATTGACAAGTGTGGTTAGGAACACTCCCCCCCCCCCCATAGCCATCATTTGCGGCAACGTTTTTAACAGGGACCTCCAAATTACTGAGGAGCAATAATGTCAGTTTGAAGACTAAGAACTGCCATAAGAATGAATGAATTTATTTTGGAAGAAGTACAGCCAGGAAGCTTCTTAGACAAAAGGATGGCAAAACTTCATCTCATATACTTTTGACATGTTATCAGGAGGGATGAGTCCCTAAAGAAAACATGCTTGGGAAAGGAAAGTGTTGGTGAAAAACAAGAAGACCATCTACAGCATGGATAGACCTCCTGGCTATAGCAGTAGGCTCAAATACACCAACAATTAGAAGGTTGTTGCAAGACCAAACACTGTTTTGTTAAAAATAGAGTCAACTATGAGTGTAAACCAACTCAGGGGCACCTAGCAGCATTATTTCTATGGAAATCCTATTCTCCATTCTTTTCCCAAAGGAAAATAATGGCAATACAAGAAGGTTCAGTACTACTTTTTGTAATCAAAACAAGAGCTGTTCAGTGAGTTCATTTCCCCCTCCATAGCTGAATTATAGAGCTTGGTGAATTTTCTGCTTTACTGCAGTACACAGGGAAAAGCCTTTCTCCAATTATAAAGCACCATTCTGATGATAGGTATAATTGTTTTCATTATTCACATTTCATGTGATTCTTTTCTAGTACCTAGTGTCTGCTCATTTTTCAACATTTCACAAACCTGACCTCAAATGCATAGTTCATTTCATAAAAGAGGTTTTCCTGTGAATGAAGTGATTATTGTTTAAATTACTGTTCTTTTCTTTAAACAATGAAGATGGAGACATTAGCCAAGTTTCCCCCTAGGCAGCTTGAGACTTGCAAATCAATTTTACAAAGAAAGTAACTTTCCCACCATCCTGTGTGGAGAGATCCAGATCAGATATTTCAACCATTTGAGAACTTGTTTTTGGACCCCAAGGCTTAAGTCTTACCCATGCTCCTTCTCAATGGCCCACAACCTATTTGTGTGAAATATTAACATAATACACCATTGTAGATGGAACACTATGCTTCTTTTTTCTTTCCCTTAGTTGTCAAAGAGAAAAGTTAACTTGAAGAATAGTTTCATATAGCTATCCTATTACTAGCTTCTCTCACGAGACCCATTTTCAATTGCTTGCTGGACTCCTGCCCCAAAATTTCTATACCACCTCAGACATTTGTCTGGAATGGCTGCTACCCTAAATCTGATTTTTGGGCTGTGTTCCCTAAGACCATGCTCCCATTCATCTAGACTAGAAACTTTGATGTCATCTTAAACTGTTTTTCTCTCTCCATTTTCACTTCTGTAGTCCTTAATTGGTTTATCTGTGGTTTGTGTTCCTGAAAAGATGTTTCTGCTTACAACTCCTGGCCTTTCTAGCCCTGCCTGCTCCAAACATCAACTCAGCTCATTGCTGTTGAGTCAGAACTAACTCAGAGCTGACCCTCCAGTGGGCTTTTTAAAGATTATAAATGATACAGGAGATACTGCTTATCTTTCTTTGGAGGAGTCACTGGTGGATTTAAGCCATCAGAGAGGTACCTCTTTTGAATTAGCAGTGCAAAGATCCATTCTTGCTGTTGTGTGCCATTGAGTAGGAACTGACTCATAGCTGAGCCTCCAGTAACTTGTCAAAGGCAGTAAATTGTGTAAGGGGAGATTGACCATCCACCCATCAAGTCAAGCACAACTCATAGAGACCCTATGAACAAAAAGCCTGAACCCTGTTCTATACCTATCTTTGTTTCTCTAAGTTCATAGAGTTTTCAGAGGCAAGCTATTTCAGAAGTGGATACCACTCCTGCCTCCAAGCGTGTCTTAGTCTGGGAACTCCACCAAACACTGTCCACCATGGGTAATCATTATGGCATTTAACACACTAGTGGCACAGTGTTCAGCATCACAACAAACCCAAGATACCTCAGTACAGAAAATTGATAGGCCAGTGCGGTACTACTTAGAAGAACGTTCATCCCAAACACAGTTGACACTGGTCCAAGAGCTCAACTATTAAAAAGAAGGCCCACCCACCAGGTCCTGGTTGACTCTAAACAAGAGGCTTTCAGCCCGTAGCTTATTGTTAGCTAAATCCAGCAAATCAAATAAATTCACACATAGTTGTGAATGAAATAAAAAAACAACCAAATAATCCACCCTCAACCACAACAACAGACACCACCTTCCAGAATCCAACTGCTTCACATATCAGCCTCCAAACTGGAGACTTAGGTCCCAACTGACTATTAAATACAAGGTCCACCCACCAATTCCTGGTTCACTCTAAACAAGAGGCTTCCATCCCACAGCTCTTCATTAGCTAAATCCAGCAAAACCAATCAGCATTTAGACCACCTCAGATGTAGATTGTTGAGTCATTCCACTCTTTTGTTGACTTCCTACCACTTACAGAATAAAATGCCTTTGGATAAGACTCAAAGGTGTTTAGGATTGACCTATTATTTTATTATTATTCTTACTATTATTAGTTTGGGAAGTATTCAATTTAAAATTGAGAAACACTGCCATACTTACCCTGGGGGAATAGGAAGTATCTAGCTCAAAGGTCTCAAGATGCAAGACTAGTTAGTTAGTTCAATAACACAACACAAACACCCATATGTTTTCCACCTTTCTGCTCTGTTATCTTGAGCTTGTTGGCTTTTATCTTTAGGCTTCACTACTCAAAGAACTGCCAGAAATGCTATATAAGATTCGAAGAGGCCATGGCACTAAGGATGTCACTGCTGGTTTCAGATGGATCTTGGTTGAAAACAGAGTGTACCAGGAGGATGTTTGTGTTTTCTCAACTATGCAAAGGCATTTGACTATGTAGATCACAACAAATTGTGACTACCATGGGAATCCTAGAACACTTGATTGTGCTCATATGAAGCCTATACCTAGAGCAAGAAGATATTGTCTGAAAAGAGCAAGGAAATACTAGAGGATTCAAGAAGAAAGGAGTGCATTAGGGATATGTCCTTTCTTCATACCTTTTCAATTTATATGCTGAACAGATCATTCGAGAGGCTGGAATTTATAAAGATGAATGTGGCGTAAGGATTGGAGGAAGACTCATAATCGGTGTTATGCAGATAACACAATCTTGTTGTTGAAACAATTGAGGAGGATTTGAAGTGTTTGCTGCAAAAGATCAAGGACTTCAGCCTTCAGTATGAATTGCATCTCAACATCAGGCAAACAAAATTTCTTACCACCAGGCCAGCAAGCAGCATCCTGATAGATGGAGAAAAGATTGAAGGTTTTTGTTTTTGGTTGGTTTTTTAAATTTTTTTATTTTATTATTTTCTGTGTGTGTACCGTCAAATTGGATTTGACTGGTACAGGAAGAGATGGCCCCTCCTTCTCCAGCAGAGCATCTGGTGGATTCGAACCACATATCTCTGGGTTGCAGTGCAGCTTCTTGCCACTAGGCTACCAGAGCTCCCCAAGATTGAAGGTTTTAATGTTTTAATCTTGCTTGGATCCACAATCAACACCCATGGCACCAGCAGTCAGGAAATCAACAGATGAGTTGCATTGGGAAAATCTTCTGTCAAAGACCTCTACAGAGTGCTAAAGAGCAACAGTGTCAGTCTACAGACTAAGATGTGCTGATTCAAGCCATGGTCTTCTCAGTTGCATTCTATGTATATGAGATGTGGACATTGACTAAGGATGACGGAAGAAGAGTTGATGCATTTGAGCTGTGGTGCTGGAGGAAAGAAGTGAATATACCTTGGATTGTGAAGAGAACAAACAGGCCTGTCCTAGAGCCATGAAATAAGGTTGTTCCTTAGAAGACAGGATTTTGAAACTCCGTCTCACATACTTTAGACATGTTGTCAGGAGGGCTCAGTCCTTGAAGAAGGACATGGTGCTTGGAAGGGTAAAAGATAAGCACTGGAGAAGAAGACTCTGAATGAAATGGATTGACACAGTGACTATGGCAATGGGTTCAGATGTGTCAGAGACAGTGAGCCTCACTTAGGATAGGTTCAGAGCCATTGTTCATAGAGTCACTGTGAGTTATAGTCAGCTCAAGGGCACTTAACAACAACAACCTCCTAAGCTCCCAGTGACTGCCACAGCCCAGCTGTCACATCCTCCCCCACATAGACAGGCGGCGGGCGGGGGGGAGGGGGGAATACATTTTATCCTTTTCAGAAAAAGCTGCCCTGCAGCAACCCATCACATTTCCCCTTTCATGTCCTTCAGCAGGATTGACTCACACACCTGTGCCTGTCAGTCACGGAAAAGGGGATGGGATTATGGTGTTTGATGTATACTAGTGTATGTTGTCATCGCATCAATGTGAAATCAATTCTGACTCATGGAAAACTCACATGTGTCAGAGTTGAAAAGTTAGAATTTCAGAAGTAGACTGCAAGGTATTTTTTTCTGAGATACTTCTTGATGGACTAAAAGCTCTAACCTTGGGTAGCTGCCTAGCATGTTAACCATTTTTAACACCCCTGGACTCTGATTTATGCAAATCAGTATCCATGTCCTGAAATTAGGGCTTAGCCAGGAAGAAGGAAATAGAGCAAAGACAGATTAGGTAGAGGTGTTGAGTGACCACTATTTGTATCTTTTGGGGTCAGCCACAGCAATTAAACCCACCCAAATACTTCCAACCCAACCCCACACTAATGGAATTACCTCCTTTCTTAGATTGTGTTGAGTTTCACATTTCTATGTATTTCTTCCTCTGCCACATGGCTGCAGTACCTTCCTCTGCCTTTAGAAGCACTTGACTTTTTCACAGCCCCTTAAGTCAGAGCTTCTACTGATCCCATACTGGTGTTAAGTGCTTGTCCTAACAACATACCATAAGTATATAAGACAAAGATTCCCCATCCTTGCCTCCAAGGAGCATCTGGTGGCACTTTCTCCTAGAAATTTATTTTTGTTCTTTTAACAGTTCAAAGAATATTCAGCACTCTTCTCTAACACCACATTTCAAATGTATTGATTCTTCTGTCATCTTTATTCATTGTCCAGCTCTCAGATGCATAAAAGGTAATAGAAAAGACCCTGTCTTCAATCAGGTGTTCTTTTTAGTGTTTAAACTGACATCATAGCTTTTCAAGACTTTTGAAAAGATCCCCAACAGCAGACTTTCGCAATGCTATAGGTCTCCTGGTCTCATGACTGCTGGTACCAAGGATATGGATTGTGGATCCAAGCAATAGGAAATCATTGACAATTTCAATTTCCACCCCACCCCATCTGTCATGTTGTTGCCTGTTGGCCCAGTGTGAGAATTTTTTTATCTTGATCCATATTGAATGTTGCAATCTTTGATCCTTTGCAACAAGCTCTTCAGGTTCTCCCTGCTTTCAACAAACGAGGTTGTGTCATCTGATGCCAAATCTTCATAAAGTCCACCTTCTCTAATGAATTGCTCAACAGATTGAATAGATACGGAGTTCAAAACTACTATACACATTGAATAGGTATGGAGAAAAGATACAGTTCGGACACACACCTTTCCTGATTTTAAACTATGCAGTCTTCCTTTGCTCTGTTCAAACAACAAATTCTTTGTCTAGGTATAGATTTCATAGAAGGATAATTAAATGTTCAGAACTTTCCATTCTTAGTGTTAACCATAGTTTGTTATGATCCACACAGTCAAATGCCTTTATGTAGTCAATAAAACATGAATAGACATTCTTCTGGTATTCTCTGCTTTCAGCGAAGATCCCTTTGACATCAGTAATGATATCCCGGGTGCCACAGCCTCTTCTAGGGAGCTCTCCTGGTTTAGTGTTAAGGAATTACACTGCTGCAAAAATGTGTAGTTCGAATCCACCAGCTGCTCTATGGGAGAAAGATGGACACTCTCCTCTCATGCAGTTTACTGCCTCTGAAAACTCTCTGGAGGGTCAGCTATGTGTCTGTTCCAGCTCAGTGATACACAACAACGACACAGCCTCTTCTAAATCCAACCTAAACTTCTTGCAGTTCTGTCAATGTACTGTTCCAGCTATTTTTAGATGATCTTCAGAATATTTTGTTTGCATGTTATATTAATGATATTGTCTTATAATTTCCATTCTTTTGGGTCACTTTTCTTTGTCCTTCAGTCATTTGTGCACAGTGTATTCTTCACTCTCATTTCTTCCTGCCTTGTATTAAAATTGCATAGATAAAGTCTGTTATTATATGCCGTTGATTTGTAACTGACTCCAGCTGACCCACCCCCCAGCAGGTTTTTGGAGCTTGTAAATTACAGAGGACGAGATTGCCTTTCTTTCCTTCACGGAGCAGCTGGTAAATTCAAACCACATGCCTTTGGGGTGACAGCATAGCTCCTTACCACTTGGCCTCCAGAGCTCCCTATATGGTATCTATTAGATTTTTCTTTTTAAAAACCTTATAGATAAAATCTAGTAGATTTTAAAAATAAGGAAAGAAAAAAAAACCCAATGGGATGAGTCCGTTTAACTCACCAACACTACTGTAAACCAGAGTAGAGTTGCCTGTAGGTCTGTCAAGGCCCCACATCTAGCTCCTATGGGTTTGAACCCCTGACTTTTTTTTTTTTTAGTTAGCAGCTGAATGCCTTAACCATTGGATTACCAAGTCTCCTATAGTAAATTCTCACTGCCTTTTTGAGTTGGTTCCAGCTCATAATGACCCTCTTTTGAATTTCTGAAGCTGTAAATCTTTATAGGAGGAGACTGCCCTGAGTACTCTGACATAGGAGCAAATGTATTTGAACTGCTCAACTTTTGGCTAGAAGCCCTGTATGTTATGTACTATGCCAACAGGGCTCCTTCTCTAAATATATTTGTTGTTGTCATTGTTGTTGTGTACTATCTTCAGAATGACTTATCACTAACCCTCAGGGGCAATTAATTGTACTGGAAAAGATTGTGTCATCCCCCACCCATGAAGCAGCTGGTAGATTTGAACATTGTGCCTTTGAATTGGCAGCACAATTAATTACCACTAGGCCATCAGAGTCCTCCTCTAGCTGATTGTTACTATTAAGTACCATTTGAGTCAGCACCGACCCATAGTTGACCCTCCAGTGGGTTTTCAGAGACAGTAACTCACATAGAAGAGATTGCCCACATTTCTTCCATGGAGCAGCTGGTGGATTTTTGATCTGTGTACTCTGTGCCTTTGGGATTGCAGTGTGGCTTCTTACAACTAGACCATTAGAGCTCCCTACTAGTATATTGTTGTTGTTTACCATCAAATCAGAACTGACCCATAGCTGACCCTCCGGTGAGTTTTCAGAGACAATTAGCTAGGAAGAGATTGCCCATAGGTCCTTATTTTAGTAAAGGATTCCCTGGCTTGTGTAAAAGTTTAACATATTGCTCATCTGGAAGGTTGATAGTTGAAGTACATCTAGAGATGCTTTGGAACAAGGGCTATCAGGTTGGAATTTCTGAAAAATTAGCTATGGAAAACCTGATGGACTGTAGTTCTGCTCTGACATACATGGGAGTGCCATGACTCAAAATCAGTGTTGCAGCAACTGATTAGTAGTTTTGTCAGTCTTCTGCCTCCTGTGTCCCTTGTCACACTGCTTTGAACTGGCAACAAATGTTTGCTGAGTTTTGATGAATGAAAATTAACATTGGATCGCTTTGCTTTTTCAGGTCTGCGCTGCCAACGTAGTCTCCCAAGATGGTGAACAGAATGGTCTGCTCGGGAGAGTTGATGAAGGTGTAGATGAGTTTTTTACAAAGAAGGTGACCAAAATGGATGCTAAGTGAGTTTAGAGTTATTTCATAAATAATATTATTTAATTCATCTTTAAATTACCAACAGTTAGAGTTAAACATAGACTACACTAAGCCTGTTTATAAACTTACATATACTAAGCCCATATGTCTTCCCCTCTTTTTTTTTTCTCCCCTTTTTAAAATGTCATTTGTTATTACTATGTTGATTTGCAAAATGTGGTCAATAGACTTATTATTGTTAGTGCCATTGAGTCATAGACAACTCATAGCAACACTATGAACTAAAGACCTGAATGAACACTTGTATAATTTTCATTGTTTCTCCAAGTTCAGAGAGTTTCTGGAGGCAAGCCATTTCAGAAGTGGATGACACTCCTACTTCCAAGCTTGTTTTAATCAGGGAGCTCCACCAAACACTGTCCACCATGGGTAACCATTATTACATTTGACACATCAGAGTCACAGTGTTCAGCATCACAACAACCACAAGTTGCCTCTGTACAGTGATTGGACAGACCAGTGCTCTACCACTTAGAAGTATATTTGACCAAAAACAATTAAAACCAGGTCTGAGGGCCACAGATTAAAATCACCCTCCTTTGGCTGGGTAGCATAACTTTCTATTTATTCACTGGGCCAACAGAGCTCTCTCTATGTTGTTGTTATGTTATTAAGTGCCATTGAGTTGTAGACAACTCATAGAATACTTATATAACTTTAATCATTATCTTCTGAGACCTTCTTAGGATTACATATTCTCAGGCTTTTCCTCAGATCCAGTGAAGCAGATACTCTGAAAGGGGACCCCATGCAATCTTTGCTTTAACAGGTTATGCTGAATTATGGTTAAGTTTGAGAGCCACTTCATTCTCCTAATCAAACCACAAGATGTACCATCATGACCACTGTCATCCCCAGATAGGTTTTCAGGACTCTGTTACTTTCACCTGTACAAGCCCGTTAGAGGACACTTATTCATAATTTAGTATCTGAGGGCTCTAAATCATTGCTAGCTAGGAAACTCAAAATAAGTAGGGAGTTGGGGCTGCTACCTTAAAGACATAGGCACCTTTCAGGCATTTTAATTCCATCAGAAAGATGGACAGTCTCCTCCTGTGTGATTTAGAGCCTCCAAAAACCTGCTGAAGTGTCAGCTGAGTTGGTTCTGACTTGATGGCAATGGGTTGAGGCTTGAGTGAACATCATTGCTGAGTGGCATGACTTTGACAACAGTGTCAGCGTAGCAATGGGATTATTGAAGTGGCTGCACAGTTAATCTCTAAAAAGTCTTCCCTGCATTTACTTATGACTAACGTGGAATGTTCTCATTAATAGTTTTTAACTTGAAATGCTCCGGCTATTAAGGTTATTTAATCCCCAACTAAATGCACAGTCATCTTAAAATACCCTCTTATTGTGGGTTTGTGTCTGTGGATTATTCTTCACCTTGAAATATCAAATGCAGGAATGAATTTCAGCCATAACGATAAGCCAAGGGTGGGCAGGCCAGGCACACATGGGGAAGGAACTTGTCCATTCTATGGATTGATGTGCCTTATCTTGCCTCAGCAGGATGGTGAGCTGAAAATAAGTTACATTTTTATATCCATAACAGAATAACTTACTGAATCCTACAAGCTTTAGCCCCCAGTGATTTCTCTTCAGTGACAATGGATTTGAAGTTTGGCATACTCTGCTTGGCAGAGGTCTGTCCTTCTATCCTTCAAGAGACTACTTAAATGTCATTTGTTCTTTGAAGCCTTTCTGTGACTATTTGTCCCCCTAAATTAATTGCTTTTTCTCTACTACTGACTTCCTATTTTTTTCATTCTGCCTCTGCTCAAATCTTTACACAGCTCTTTGAGATACTGTTTACGCTTTTGTTTGTATTGGGTTGGGTTGGGTTTTTAAAAAACAAAAAAACAAAAACAAACAACACAGCACAAAGACTTGATGAATTTATTCTCAGTATAAAACATTCAAGGGATACCAAAATAAATAGAGTCAAATGGTCAGTCTCTCATGACCGTTTGCCTTCTAGTTGCTTTTCTCAGACAACATGCTGTTCTTCAGGAGCAACACAGGACTCTTATTCTTCTTCATAACTTCAATATATAATGCATTCCCTAGTATATGGTATCCCTCAACCACGGTTGTTTGACTGAATGGAGACAGCCTTGCCTTGAATCCATCTAAACTACAGGCTCCATTTTATACTCATATCTTCTTAAACTTTAGAAATGGATAGTTAGTGGATAGGTTTATGTGCATTTATCTGGACCAATGTGCAGTTTTATCTGCCCCAGTGTGGTTTCATTTACCCTGTATGCTGTTTTCTTCTTTACTAGAGTCTGAATAAAGGTTGAGTTAATTTTATAAGATATAAAATTCGTTTTCTACTAAGATCTGCTCATGTTTCAGTGCTTAAATATATGGAATTATGTATATGTCAGGTTTTATTAAATTAAGATGGAATCTACTACAAGTTATTTTATTTATTTTTTAGGGAGGTGGTTATATTAAAAAAAAGATGATTGCCAATTTGATATGCATATGGCTAGCCATAGGTAAAATTTAAAGTAGTATAAGAAAGTTTAACTAATCAAAGTTATACATACTCATAGTTTCAAGTGTCATACATAAAGGAGGCCTCCACTTCCCCATCCTAAAAATAAAAAAAAATGTTTCCTGTTGCTTTTCCTGCTCCATATTCTCAATATGCTTTTAAAAACCTCTCCAAGTGTAAAGGAGCAATGTTGTCAGCTTAAAGACTAATGTGCACTTGATTCAAGCCATGGTCTTCCTAATTATTTACTATGCATCTAAAAGTTGAACAGTAAATAAGGATGACAGAATAAGAACTAGTACCTTTGAGTTGTAGTGTTAGAGAACAGTACTGAATATTTCATGGGCCGCCAAAAGAACAAATATATCTTGGAGAAAGTGCAGCCACGGTGCTACTTGGAGGCAAAGATGGTAAAACTTTGTTTCACATACTTTGGGCATGTTGTTAGGAGAGGTTGATCCTTGGAAAAAGACAACATGCTTGGAGGGTCATCAAAGGAGATGGAAACCCTCACAGGATGGATTGACAGAGTGACTGTACTAATAGACTTAAATATAACAGATGATGAGGATACACAGCATAGTGTGAGGTTCACATCCATTCATAGGATTCTATATGTTCATAGGATTACTGTATGTTGAAATTGACTCAATGGCACCTAACAACAACATAAATTCTCAAGACAGCTAGTTTCAGTTCCTTTAGCTATTTGCTTCCATATCTCTGAATAACATTTTATTTCTATTTCCTGACTTTCAATTTTCAATAATAACTGTAACTATTGATTTCTTGCTGTAGTGGATGGTTTCGTTCTCATGTCCATTGTCATCTCTTCAAACCACACGTATGCATGCAGTCACAGTCACAATTCTGCCCATTTTCTTTAGTTTGTAGTATCATAATTGTTAGCTGGATCAATGTTTAATCTTCATTTTACTTGTTTGTTGTTTTTATGTGCTGTCAAGTCTCTTGTGACTCATAGCAACCGTATTTACTACAGCCCTACAACCTGCCTCTATCCCGTGCCAATCTTATTGTCTCTGACACACCTACCCTCATATCCCAGCCACTAAATCAATCCATCTCACTGAGGGTCTTCCTCTCTTTCTCTGTCCATCCACCATTCCTAGCATAGTGTCCCTTTTCAAGGACTGATGCCTCCTTGCAACATGCCCAAAGTATGTCAGATGAAGCTTCAGAATCCTTGCCTCCACAGAGCAGCCTTGTTTTACCCTTTCTAGGATGAACCTGTTTTTTCTTCTGGCAGTCCATGGAATATTTGTAATCATGTAAATATTATCACATCTGCGTTAAAGAGTATGCTGTGATAGCCCCTTACTTATACAATGTTATTCTCCCTAGGTTTATTGTCACATTTTGAGTTTACTTTATTATTAGCACTTCTACATCCAGATAAATCTCCAGATAAGGTAGAGCTCTCATCTCAATATTTTCATGGATTCTCAGTTTCATTTTAGATCCAGCACTTTCATAACCATCTTACCTAATCCAGTCTATTTACTTTGTACCTCCATGTCTGCTGCCTTAAAATTTCCTTTTTCTGCATGTTGGGGGAGAGGATCTTTGTTGACCTCATCCATAAGGAGTTGTTCTGAATCCCTTTGGTGGTTCGAATCCACCAGTTGCTCCTTGGGAGTTGTTGTCAAGTACCATCAGTATGACTCACAGTGACCCAAAGAACAATAGATCTGAATCCTTCCCTATCCTGTGCCATCTTTACCATCTCTGATACGTTTGATCCCACAGCTGAAGCCGCTGTGCCAGTCCATCTCCCTGAGGGTCTTCTTCTCTTTCACTGACCCTCCACCATCTCAAGTATGGTGTCCTTTTCCAAAGAGTACCATCTCCTAACAACATGCCAAAAATATGTGAGTTGAAACTTCACCATTCTTGCCTCCAGGGAGCACTCTGGCTGCACTTTCTCCAAGACATATCTATTTGTCCTTTTACCAGTCAGTAGGACTGTAAGCACTCTTCTCAAACATCAAAATTTGAAGGCATCAATTCTATCATACCTACTCACTGTTCAACTTTCACATGTATAGCAAGTAATGGAAAAGACCATGACTTGAATCAGGCACACCATAGTCTTTAAGGTGATGTCATTGCTCTTCAGTACTTTGGAGTGCTCCCTTACAACAAACTTTCCCATTACAGTCTGTCTTTAGATTTCTTGCTAATGGTATTGACTATGAATCCAAGTAAGGTAAAATAACTGACAAGTTCAATTCTTTCTCCACTATGTATAATGTTGCCTATTGGTCCAGTGGTGATGATGTTTGTTTCCCTGATGTTGAGATGTAATCTATATTGAAGGCTGTATTCTTTAATCTTCTGAAGGCTGTATTCTTTGATCTTCTGCAGCAAGTATTTTAAGACCTCCTCATTTACAGCAAGTAAGGTTTTCTCATCTGCATAATGTAGGTTGTTGATGCGTCTTCCTCCATGATAACACATCCTTCTTCATAAAGTTCATCTTCTTAAATAACTTGTTCAGCATACAAATTGAGCAAGTATGAAAAAAGCATACAGCCCTAACACATACCTTTCTTAATTTTTAAACCATGCAATGTTCCCTTGCTCTCTTTGGATGGCAGCTTCTTTATCTAGATACAGGTTTTGGATAAGCCTAATTATAAGTATTCTCAATTCCCATTCTCCTCCGTGTTAGCTATAGTTATGATCCACAGAGTCAAATGCTTTTGCATAGTCAATGAAACATGAATAGAAATTTTTCTAGTATTCTATGCTTTCAGCCAGAATCCATCTGGCATCAGCAGTGATATTCCTGGTGCCACAGCCTCTTTTAACCCAGCTGAGCTTCTGGAAATTCTCTATCAAAATATTTTTTTCTAGCTGTTTTTGGATAATCATCAACAAGATTTTGCTTGATTGTGATGTTAATGTTATTGTCCAATAATTTTCACATTCTGCTGAATACTCTTTCTTAGAAATGGAAACAAATGTGCATCTCTTTCAGTCAATTGGCCAGGTAGCTGGCTTCCAAATTTTTTGGTGAGCACATCTAGTAAGTACATCCAGGACTGCATCTATTAGCTGAAACATATCAGTCAATATTCCATTATTTCCTGGGACCTTATTTTTTGCCATTGCCTTTAGTGCAGCTTGAACTTCTTCCTTCATCACCATTGACTCTGTCATATACTACTTCTTGAAATACTTCAGTGTTGACCAATTCTTTTTGGTACAGTGACTCTATATATGTTCTCCATTTTCTTTTAATGGCTTCCTAAATAATTTCTCCTTGAGAAAAAAAATAAGCCATCTCCTCTTATGCAATTTATTGCCTCAGAAACCTACTGGAGAGTCAACTATAAAGTTTGTTCCAACTTGGCAGCAATGAGTTTTTTCAATGTGCTGCAAGATTCCTACGCTTCATTCCTGAGCAGTTTTCTATTTCCTTGGTGTTATCTCGCATAGTTCATTCCTTTGTTTTGGTTGAGTACCTCTTATGCTTGCTTCCAGAGAAAGAGAGAATAATTTTTTTTCTTTTTTTAAAATTTATTTTAATTTTTTTTATTATTATTATTAAATTTTATTAGTTTTAATGAACATTTACAGGGATTTTGGGTTTTCATTCCTTCATTGCTGCACCATTCTCTCTACCCTCCTCCCCAGTTTGTTCTTCTTCCCCGCCATCCGAATGTCTGTTTTAATTGTCCAATTGCCACAGTGCTTGTCAAAGTCAGTTCTGATTAATCTCCTTTGTCGGTGTGTCCTTTGCCATTCCCTATCACTCCTCCCTGAGAGAGACTTCACCCTGAGTCATAAGGAAAAGGGGATGGCGTATTCTCTTAGCTACTGAAAGAATAAAATTTGAATTTCTGAATTACTCATATGTTTTATTTGATCACTACTGTGACCCATTATAAAATTTTAAATTTTAATCTCTTTTACCCTAGAATTTCAAGAAAATAATTATTAAGGATCCAAGGATAGCTATCTTGGATTCTGACTGTGCTTTAGTGGTAGGCTAGGCTTCCAGACACTATTTAATGTCTACAGAAGTATTGCTAGGGTATTATGAAGACATATGGCCTTTCTAGTACCACTTAGATTAAAGAATTCAAATCACCCACCTACGTCCTTTAAAATAAAACATCTTATTATTGTGATTTGGTTGAAAATCTACAGCACACATTTGCTTTCCATTCAATAATTTATACACATTTTGATTCATAAATAACTACAATATCCACAATGTAACAATACTCCTCCTACTTCCTCCATTTGATTATCATTGCAACTCATCTTTCTTTCCTATTTCTTCTTGCCTTTCTGAGCTTTAACCTGAAATAATTGATTGTTCTAGATAATGGGTACTTACCTGGTATTATTATTCACCTACCTATTGTTGGGCTGAAAATTGAGCTTGGGCCCATGTAAAGTATTAAAGAATAAGAAGCTGTGCTGCAATCCCAAAGGCACACAGTTCAAATTCACCAGTTGCTTCATAGGAGAAAGATGGGCAGTCTTCTCCTGTACAATGAACTGCCTTTGAAAACCCACTGAAAGATCAGTTGACTCAATGGTACACAGTAACAACAAAAGGCCTAGTGGTAAAGAGCTGCACTACCAACCCAAAGCACATGTTTAGAATCCACCAGCTGCTCTGTGGGAAGAAGATGGGCAATCAATTCCTGTGCAATTTACTGCCTCCGAAAACCCTCTGAAGGGTCAGCTATGAGTTGATTCTGACTCGATTGCACATAACAACAACAAAGGCCACAATCTAATGGTTTTAACAGTCTCTACCAGACTAGTAAGCCTGGTCATTTTTAAATTTTCATTATTATGAGGTTTAGTCCTCATTTTTCTCCCATTCTATCCAAAACCTCTTATTGTGGCCCTTTTCAGAAAGATTAGCAGTGGTAGCCAGGTACCATCTAGTTCTAGGTCTTAGGGTTGTGGGTGGAGGGATTTGCCTAGTTCATTAATCCTTTGGAATAATATTTTCAATGTAATTTCAATTTTCTTCACTCTTCTTGCTCTGAAGGGGGAGAGATAATAGTTTGACCCTCAAATCACCACTTGCAGGTTTAAAAACCCTGGCCTCAGCTCACCAAGATGGGATATAGAATATTGCCTTTGTAAACTATGTTATGCTAGTTGACCTTGATGTTCTCTGAGACTGTGGTCTGAGCACCCAAGCATTGCAATTCAATCCCTCAGAAGGTATAGTTATGGCTAAGATGCTTTCATAACTATGCCCCCTCTACAGGGGTATATATTCATGGGTATTTTTGTAGCACCTATAAATAAACCTGTAGAAATATCCTGTGTCAAACCTACAAATGTTTGACTTACCTTTATCTTGAGTGAATCATTCTTTAATTAATACAAGTAGAGAGAGACAACATGACTACAACATTAAAAAACAAACAGATCTGCCATTCAAATCTTCAGATTCTCATTCAGTGTGTGTGTGCTTCTAATTTCTCATCTGTGGCTATGATGATAATAACAATAATTTATGTTCCTCTTTATCTCTTAGGTGCAGTGACTTGACCAACTTTTTGAAATGTTTCAGCATAGTTAACTGTAGAAGCAGGGGTTTTGGTTCTTATAGTTTGAGTGATTTTTGTGCTTACTGTGGTAAAGCCTACCACTTGTGTCTTGGTTTAATTTGCAGGAGATCCTCCACAAGAGGATTCGAGTCCCATGAGCTTGGTGAAGGAGATGAAAAGAAAAAGCGTGATTCTCGTAAAAGTGGCTTTCTCAATTTAATAAAGTCTCGATCCAAATCCGAACGGCCACCAACTGTCCTGATGAGTGAAGAGCCGTCATCACCTAAAGGTGCAGGCAAAGGTCCAGCTGCAGACACGCCCAGGAAGGAAGTGAAGCCAGCTGAGCACAATGGCAATTCTGAGAGGATAGAGGAGATCAAAACGCCTGACTCCCTTGAAGAGTGTCAAGTGGAAGAAATGGGGAAGATAGAACGAAGTGACAGCAAGAGCAGCCCCCAGGGTGGGCGAAGGTATGGAGTCCAAGTGATGGGCAGTGGCCTACTGGCTGAGATGAAAGCTAAACAGGAATGGAGAGCTGCTTGTGCACAGAAGGTAAGGAACTATTTTTTACTTGACTCTCTCTCTCTCTCTCTCTCTGGTTTTGCCTGAACTTGCCTTTTTTAATGGACAGCAGTGATATGGAAAGATAGCCTGTTGGCCAAAGCAGAATTCAAAAAAAAACAAAAGACTTATTCTTTAAAGAGCACAGACCATGAAGGTATTGCCAGGTCAGTATTACGGTCTTATTGTTCTGAAGAGTTTCAGCAAATGAAAATAGGTCAAAGAATGAGAGTACACTGGTCTTTCTCCATCTTCCCAAGTACCTTCTGGGAATGTCACCAATGAGCTGTTTATTTAGTGACAGCTGTTTCAGGGGAAGCTCTCAAAACTAGGGAAAGACTGAGTCAGCTAATCCCAGTGGGGCCTCAGGATGTTTGGAGATAGGACTGATGACAAACGAAAATAATTGAAACCAGATTGTAAGTATAGAAGGCAGGATCAGGTGTGTGTATCATATCCGCCCCCCACCAGCAGTTATTTCATAATTGTTTCCCTTTTGTAAATCTAAACTATTCTTGCTATGCTCCAAATTTTAGAAGGAGGGGGAGCTAAGGTGTTCTGTTAGAATTTGTGGAGAACTTGATTATGAATATGTTTTGTCTATTGCTATAAAGGAAAACTTTGTGTTCCTATTAGTTGTGGGTTTGCTATTTTATTAAGTTGCCTCCAACTCATGATGGCCTGGTGTATAACAGAACAAAGTGCCATATTTGTGGACAAAATGTACAGTGCAATATAAAAATTAAGTTTTTTTCTTTTACTGACCCCCAAATCAGATTTTTTAAAAATAATTTTTTTTAAATATAGGTCTTCTTTCCCTATTTTTCCCATTTCAAGTGAAAGTTTACAAGTCACATATATTTGTCATAAGATCATTCATACAATTTTTGGTTTATAACATTAGTTACTATTCATTGTTGTTGTTGTTATGTGCCATCAAGTCGCTTGCGACTCATAGCGACCCTATGTACAAGAGCTCTATATGCCCTTCTATCCTGTGCCAACCTAGCCATCTCAAACGCACTTATTCCCACCTCTCTAGTCACAGAATCGATCCATCTCATCAAAGGTTTTCCTCTCCTTCGCCACCTCTCCACTCTGCCAAACATGATGTCCCTCTGCAAGGACCACCCCTCCTTGCAACATGCCCAAAATATGTCAGACGAAGCTTCAGAATCCTTGATTCCAGGGAACATTCTGGCTTCACCCTCTCCAGGACAAACCTGTTTGTTCTCCTAGCAGTCCATGGTATATCAACACTCTTCTCCAGCACCACAGCTCAAAGGTATCAATTCTCTATCTACCCTAGTCACTGTCCAACTCTCTGATGCATAGCACATAATTGCGAAGACTATAGCCCAGATCAGGCGCACCTTAGTCTCCAGCCTGACGTTGTTGCACTTTAGTACTCTTGCGAGGTCCCTCACTTCAGTACTCTTGAGAGGTCCCTCGCAGCCGACTTTCCGAATGCAATTCGTCTCTTGAGAGTGTTGACTGTGGAGCCAAGTAAACTAAAACTGTTAACTATCTCAATCTCTTCACCATCCATACTGATGCTGCCAATTGGCCCAGTGGTTAGAATATTTGTTTTCTTGATGTTGAGCTTCAGTGCATATAGGAGGCTGTAGTCCTTGATCCTCCGCAGCAAGCGCTTCAGGTCCTCCTCATTTTCAGCAAGCAGAGTTGTATCATCTGCATAATGCAGGTTGTTGATGATTCTTCCACCAATCCTGATGCCACATTCCTCTTCGTATAGCCCAGCATCTCAGATGATCTGTTCTGCATACAGGTATGGAGACAGAATACATCCCTGATGAACCCCCTTTTGATTTTGAACCATCTAGTGTCTCCTTGCTCTGTTCTGACAATTACCTCTTGGTCCGAGTATATGTTTCGCATTAGCACAATCAAGTGTTCTGGGATTCCCATTCTTCTCAGAGTCAGCCACAACTTACTGTGATCCACACAGTTAAAAAGCCTTTGCATAGTCAATGAAGCACAGATAGACATTCTTCTGGTATTCTTTGCTTTCTGCTAAGATCCATCTAACATTAGCTATAATATCCCTAATACCATGACCTCTTCTAAATCCAGCCTGCATATCTGGCCGTTAATGTGTATAATAAGTAAGGAGCTGCACTCCTATTCCAAAGGCATATGGTTTGGATCGACCAGCTGATCCACAGGGAAGGATGGGCAATCTCCTCCCTTGTGATTCAGCTGCCTTTGAAAACTCCCCAGAGGATCAGCTATAGGTCAGTTCTGACTCAGTGGTACACAGCAACAGCAGTCTATCCCTTATTTTGTTTGCCTTTCCTTTCCCCTAACTTTTCTATTTATTAATTTTTATTTCATTGCCTTCCTTTCCTATTCCTATCAAACTTACAAGATTGCTTCTGTGTGTAAGTAAATTTTTCCTTAGCTCCTTAAAAAAGCTTTCTTAGACTGTACTTGTCCTTTTATGACTGACTCATGTCACTCAATATCATTTGTTCTAGATTCATCCATGTTGTGCAATATTTCACAAATTCATGTTTTTTAATGATCCATATTAGTGTATTGTGTGACGTACCAGAGTTCCTTTAGACATTCGTCCATTGATGGGCGCTTGGGTTTGTCCCCACCTTTTTTTTGTAATGTAAATAATGCTGCAGTAAAGATGAGTGTGTGTATGTTAGTTTGTGTCACAGACTTTATTTCTTTGGGTTGCATACATAGTAGTAGGATTGTTGGTTCAAATGGTATTTCTGTTCCAACTTTCTAAGAAAGTACCAAACTAACTTTCCATACTGGTTGCACCATTTGACCTTCCTACCAACAGTGTATGTATGATAGTTGCAATCTGCTTGCAGCCTTGTTGAATACTGCTGGTTTTGCTGGGATTTAAATAATATCTTCTTGTTTTGATTTGTGTCTCTCTAATAAGCTACTGATCTTGAACATTTCTTCATGGGATGTTGTGTTTTCATTCTTTTTTTAAAAAATTATTTATTATTTCTTTCATCATCTAATAAGGTTATATAGTTTCCAGGTTCTTGATTTTCCCTCCTTGATTTCTCTTTTGTTGATTTCTAATTTTATTCCACTGTGACCTGAGAAAATACTTCATAGTATTTCAATGGGTTTTTGGAGCTTTGTTGTTTGTTTCTTTTTTTTTAGGGTATTATGGTTATCACAAGAGTCCACAATTAAGGTTGCATAGTGGAATGTACTTGGGGCGGTGGGAGGGGTGCGGGGGGATTGTGTACCAGGGAAGGAGTGTTTCTTTTACTTTTGAAAGAGAGGAGTGGACTGGGGGGGTGGGAGGGGGCTGGATGGGTAGAGAAATGCAGCAATGAATGAATGGAAATCCAAAATCTCTGTAAATGCTCATTAAAATTATTTTTTAAAAAAATTATTGAGGCTTGCTTTGTGACATAACTTATGGTTTATTATGACAAATATTCATTGTGGAAGAAATGTATACTGTGTTTTTGTTGGGTGGTGTGTTCTGTATATGTCCACAAGATCCAGTTAGTTAAAGTATTGTTTACTTTTGCTTTTTTGTTGAGTTTTTTTTTCCAGTCGTATTGCCTTTCATCAAAAGTAGTGTATATTGAGGATCCCTACTGTTATTGTGGAATTATAAATTTCTCTCTTCAAGTCTCTTACAGTTTGATTTATGTATCTTAAGGCTGACATTGGGTGTGTATTTATTAAGATTGTATCTTCTTGTTCAATTGACCCTTTGATTATTATATAATATTTATTTTATCTCTTATGCTACTTTATGCCATGAAGTCCATGTTTTCAGAAGTTGATATTGCCTGCCTCTCCTGCTCTTTTATGATTGCTGATTGCTTGATACATTTTTTTATGTATTCCACATTTTTACTTTTAGTCCATGGATCAAAATTGTGTCTCTTATAGATAGGACATTGATGGGTATTCTTCTCTTAACCATTCTGCTACTCTTTTTCTCTTGACTGGTGCATTTAATCCATTCACCTTTTGTATTATTATCTATAGACATGGTTTTATGACCAAGGCTTACCTGCCTGGCCAAAAATGGTATCTTTGGCTACTTAAGGGATGAGTGCAGGCAGAATACCCAGTCAGAGATGTCTAACATGAACAGATAGTCACTTCTTACCTGAAAGGTCCAATGATGGCACACTTTGAAAAGGGTACCTTGTTCCACATGTGGCTATGGAGTATGCTGTGTAAGCATCACCAATGAGAGGGAAGGATACTACTTAACGGTGCCCTCAACCAACCGCAGGTCTGACTGTGGTACAGTCTCCAGGTTCCTGGAGGAAAGCTTTGAGTGTTTCCTGCTGCAGATACAATATTATATCAACATGGCCAAAAGAAGGTTGCCAACCCCTTCGTGAGTCAGGGTGGATAAGTTTCTGTTCTGAGGTTGAGGGTCAAGGGGAGGAGAGACTGTACCTTTTCTTCATACCAGCTAGCCACTGTTGTGTATATGGGGACTGCTGCCATCCTGGATTCCCACACTACTTAGATAACTATTCAGAATGGCCCCAGTTTGCTTGTTATTGTTCTGTGCATCATTAATCTCCTTACACTTTCTTCCCTCAGTCAGCGGTTCAAGTATTTCCTTGTCTTTTCTTTAAACTATGGGCTTCAGAATTTTCATCCATATCTGTTGTATTTGTTTTCTGGTACTTTAGGTGCAGAAGTCTGAACTGACATCTTAACAGAAATTAGTCTAGTCTGCCATCTTACCCAGAAGTCATCCCACTTACTTTTAAAATCTCTTATTTACTCCTAACAAGCCTTTGGAAATAAATTTATGATTACCAGGAATACTGTTGAATATAGTTCTGGTAGATGAGTCCCTCAGGATGGAAGACACTCCAAAAATGAAGAAAAACAGTTACAAACATCCATTAACAATTGGAACATGGAATGTGCAAAGTATAAATATAGGAAAACTCAAAGTGTTAAAAAAGACATGGAACTCATAAAAATGGCATGTGTGATCTAAGATGAATTAGTTTTTGCCATTTTGAATCAATAATGATTTTATTTTGGGAATGAAAAATTAAATAGGATTGGTGTTACATTCATCATCAAAAAACATTTCTAGATCTTCCCTGAAGTACAATGCTGTGAGTGATAAGAGTATTAGTCATACACATACAAGGAGACATGTTAATACAACTATTATTCAACTATAGACCCAGCCACTCACTAAAGTTAAAAATAAAGAAATTTAGGGCTTGTACCAACTTTTGCAGTCTGATACTAGTTGAACATGCAGTCAAGATACATTAATAATAATTCGTGAATGGAATGCAAAAGTTGAAAACATCGGAGACTGGTAACTGGAAAATATGGCCTTGGTGACAGAAATGTAGCTGGAATTCAAATGATAGAATTTTGTACAATCAATGATTTATTCATTCATTCCAAATACCTCTCTTTAGAAAACAAATAGCAACTATATACATCTATTTCTGCTGCTAGACTTTATGGAATCAGATTGATCATAGATGTGGAAAGAGTTGATGGAGAAACTAGTCAAAGCAAGGCCAGGGGCAGACTGTGAAAGAGATCATCAATTACTCATGTATAAGTTCAAATTGAAGCTGAAGAAAATGAAACATGTCCACAAGAAACAAAATACAACCTTGAGTTTATCCCACCTGAATTAAAAAACCTTCAGAAGCAGAACTCTAATGCCTGAAGACCAGATGAGTTGTAGGGTGACCTCATTAAAGAAACAAAAGATCATTCATTAAAAAGACAAGAAAGAAAGAAAAGACCAAAATAGAGGATAGAAAAGATTGAAACTTTAACCAAAACACAAATGCCAAAGTACTGAAGTAAGAGAGGTTAAAAGGAATCTTCAAAGGACAGCTCAAGGAGGCAAAGTAAAACATTAAAATGAAATGTGCGAGGTACTGGAGTTAGAAACCCAAAAAGAAGAATACACTCACCATTTCTCAACCCAAAGAATTGAAGAACAAATTCAAGTCTCAAAGTGCAATACTGAAGGATGTGGACGAAATATTGAATGATGCAACAAACATCAAAAGAAGATTCAAGAAATACACAGAGTTACTGTACCAAAAAGAATTGGTCAACACAAAACCATTTCAGGAAGTAGCATATGATCAAAGACAAATAGTAGTGAAGGAGAAAAATCCAACCTACACTGAAGATATTGGCAAGAAACAAAGCCACAGTAATTGATGAAATATCCAGGTGACATACTTCAGCAGATTCATTCAGTCCTAGACTAGACATGCTTACAAACGTGCTATTAAAAAGAAGAAAAAAAAAAATCTGAAGACCTGGCCAACTGATTGGATGAGATCTGTATTTGTTCCCATAAAAAAAAAGGGCGGGGGGAAGACGATCCAACAGAATGTGGATATTATTGAACAAAATCATTAAAATCACGTTTAAGTAAAATCTTGCTGAAGATAATTTAAAAGTGGCTGAAACAGTACATTGACAGGGAACTTCCAGAAATGTAAACTGCAATTAGGAGAGGCCAAGTCATGAGGGATATCATTGCTGATACCAGGTCAGTTAGATCTTGGTTGAAAGCAGAGGTTAACAGAAAGATGTCTACTTGTGGTGATGGTGGTGGTGGTGGTGGCATACTATCAAGTCGGAACCGACCCTCTAGCAGGTTTTAAAGCTAGTTAATCACACAGAGATTGCCCATCCTTCTCCCATGGAGCAGCTGGTGGCCTCAAACTGTGTGCCTTCCCGATTGCTGCACAGCTTCTTGCCAGTAGGCCACCAGAGTTCCCTTTACAAAGGCATTTTACTGGGTGGATAATAAGAAATTACGGTTAACATTGAGAAGAATGGAAATCCCAGAATACTTAATTGTCACCATGCAAAACCTTATATATTATTACCTACACAAAGCAAAGGAACACTGCATATTTTAAAATGAGGAAGGTATGCATCAGGGTTATATCCATTTTCCATACCTATTCAATCTGTATGCTGAGCAGATCATTCAGGAAGCTGGAGTACATGAAGGAAAAGATGGCATCAGGACTAGAGAAGACTCAACAAAAATGTGTATTATAGAGAAGTGAAGACTTAAGACACTTCCTGCAGAAGACTAAAGCCTTCTAAATGGATCATATCTCAATATCAAGAAAACAAAAATCCTCACCACTGGATCAATAGTTAACATCACAGTAGATGGAGAGAAAAAAATGAAGTTATCAATAATCTCAGTTTACTTGGATCTACAATCAATTCCATGGTAACAGTAATCAAGAAATCAGAAGACATGTTACTTTGGAAAAACCTACTGTCAGGACTTACCTGAAGTTCTAAAGAGCAAGAAGGTCAGTTTAAAAACTAAAGTGTGTTGGACTAGGTGAAGGGAAAGTCAAACTGAAATGAATAGGTGATCATGCATTATGTGTATTACAATCAATAATCTGTAACAGTACATACAGTACAGCTTAAATGGGGGCAAGAGGACAGAAAGAAAATTTTAAGATAACATTATCTGGATATTAAAACCAAAATTAAAAGCTATGGCATGCCCCAAGGTTTTTCTAGTTGCATCCAAAAGTTGCACAATGAGTAAGGACAACAGAAGAGTAATTGATGTCTTTAAATTGTTGTGTTGGAGGAGAGTACTGAATAGCTTATGAACTTCCAAAATAACTGTTTTAGAGGAAGTGCAACCAACGTGCTCTTTAAGAGGCAAGGACTGTTTAACTTGATCTCCCACACTTTGGATGTGTTGCCAAGAGGGACCAGTTCTTATAAAAAGACTTTATATTGTGAATAATGGAGGTCAGATAGAGATAGGAAGACCTTCACAAGATGATTTAATCTAGCGATTCTTAACAATGGACTGGAGCATATCAGAGTTGTTGTTCTTAGGGTTGCTAGGAGTTGAAATTGACTCAATAGCACCTAACAGCACAACCAACCTCCAAGGAACCTTTAATTTTCAGAAGTAAATGATGAAAATTGTACCAAGTATGGAGGGTTATTTTGTATTACCTTTAAACAACTAAATAGTTTTTATTAACTCTTTAATCCTACATGATTACACATCTTTTTACTATGGTTTTCTGCCAGTACCAACATGATGCACACAGTTCCTGATTTATCAGTGTATCACTTAGCACCTGTAATTAAGAAACTCCCATAAAATATACAACAACATATTATATATTATATATTAAAAAATCAATATGCTTAAAATAATCACAAGAACAGGTGCTAATTTGCAACATACTTCAAAGCATTGTTATTACTGAACTATTGAAGATATGTTAAGTGTTTCTGAAAGTGTTTCTTAATTTTTTTTATGCATAGGAAGATACACAATGGACTAACATTTGACAGACAAAAGATATAGCTTAAATATTCTGACCTATATACAAAATCAGTTTAACAACAGAAACGCGGAACTCGTTCATTATCTGAGGACTGCCTGGACCGCAGTTGGCTACTCACAGGTCCCTCCTAACTCACTCATTAACTATTAGAGATGAGGACAACTGGCACCTGTGTTCTGCTGACTCAGCCACAGATGCATGGTGGGGCTGTCACCGCTCAGAACTCTGAATAAATACTGCTACTGCGCCATTGGTGATTCCAACGCCCAAGCAAACACCAGTACATTTAGTGGATTTAAAAAAAAAAAAAAAAACAACAACAAAAAACCCAAACCCGAACCCTAACAATAATGAATCTGCTGTGTTCACTAATGAGCTGTTTAGATCATTCATTTCCAGTGATCAGTAGCTACTGCCTTTTGGTGGGAAGAGAAATGCTAAAGGGGGTTTTGACCTTTTTTTTTTTTAAATATGCTTTGGATTTGATGTATAAATTAGCTCAAAGTGACACAATCCTTAGAGTTTCATGTTTGTTTGGGGCTTGGACTGATGATCTCTTTGCTCCCTCTAGTGTCCATTTTTAAGAATAACACCCAAACACTTTGCTCTTGTGTGAAATCCGATTCATAGCAGTGCTCCACATGCAGTTCAAATCCATCATCTGCCCCTTGGGGGCGGGGAGTGGAGGAGGATGTGCAGTCTCTGAAGATCCGCTGGAGGGTCAGCTTTGGGTCAGCTCCAACTCAAAAGTACTCAACAAACAAAATCATAGTGGAAGGAGAGTGCCCATATCCTGCTCCCCACCTTCTCCCTCCACCCAGCTGCTGGTGAAGTCAAACCAGGGAAAATAACACAGTCTCTGGCTTATCAGCTCAACATAGTTTGGAACACCAGGGCTCCCAATTCATTGGTGTTATATCAGATTAAATAATAACAAAAGAAAAATTAATTTTTATTTAGCTTTATGGATTGTTTTATTTTTTTTACCATAATATGCTTTTTTAAACTTAGCCTAAGCATCAGTGATTTACATATTATTGAGATGTGTATATACATGTTGTCATTGTTGTTGGTTGCCATCAAGTCGAGCACGGCTCAGTGGCCATATAAATAAAAGGCCTGAAGCCTTACTATAACTATCGTCATTTATCAAAGTTCATAGAGTTTCCAGAGGCATAGATATGTATATGTAAAGATTAAAAATGTTGCTCTTGAGTGGGTTTCAGTTAATGATGAGCCCACATTTTACAGAGTAGATCTCCACGCTGTTATCTTGAATATAATCCTTACAGAAGCAGACCACTAGGGCTTTTTTTCAACAGTTCTCACCACTGGACCAATTGGCAGCATCAGGATGGATGGTGAAGTGATTGAGATTGTTAACAACTTTAGTCTGATTAGCTCCACGGTCAACACTCTTGCCACCAGTAGCCAGGAAATCAAAAGACATATTGCAATAGGAAAGTCTGCTTTTAGGGACCTCTCCAGGGTACTGAAGAGCAATGGTGTCTCTCTGGAGACTAAGGTGTGTCTGATACAGGCTATGGTTTTTGCAATCACTTGTTATTCATCAGAGAGTTGGACAATGACTAGGGAGGATAGAAGGAGAATTGATGCCTTTGAGCTGTGGTGCTGGAGAAGAGTATTGAATGTACCCTGGACTGCCAAGAAAACAAACAGGTTCATCCTTGAGAGGGTTAAACCAGGCTGCTCCTTGGAGGAAAGGATTCTGAGGCTTCGTCTGCCATACTTTGGACATGTAAGGAGGGAGAGGTCCTTGGAGAGGGACATCATGCTTGGGAGGGTGGTGGGACGGTGCAAAAAGGGAAGACCTTCTATGAGGTGGATTGATTCAGTGACTGGGGTAATAGGGATGGGTGTGTCAGAGGCAGTGAGATTGGCACAGGATAGAGCAGAGTATAGGGCTGTTGTACATAGGATCGCTATGACTCACAAGCAACTCAACAGCACATAACAAAACCACCACCACTGGGTTCAAAGCATCAGCCTTAAGATAAGTAGTTAAGTGCAAACTGTTTGCAAGCAAATGGTTAAACAAACTGAAATGTTGATAAGTCAAACTTGTCTAGAAGTACCTTGGAATACAAATCTAGGACTTGCCTTCCAAAAGGTCACAGTCTTGAAAAACCCAGGGAGGCGTTCTCCTCTGTAACACTCAGGCCACTATGAGTGTCTCTGTGGCAACTGTTTTTGAGTTTTGTTGTTTTTCTTGGTTTTTTGGTTTTGTTGGTTTGTTTGGGTTTTTTTTTTTTTAAATCTCATCAAGTCATTCTGATACATATTTTCTGCTCGGTAACTTATCCTCAGTTATCAGTTATCAGTTATCCTCAGTTATCAGTTGCAGCCCTGAGACTGTGGCATTTAATCTTTGTCTTGGTCATCAGAATCTCCTTGCACTTATACTTTTTTAATTTCAAATTATTGCCAGCCTCATATTTGCCTTCTGTAAACAGATATCTGTATTCTGGGGTGCTGCCACTCTTCCAAGGGACACCTTGCTACCTTCACCCCCACTCCCCCTTCACATCTTCTATGCATTGAGGTTGGAAGAGTTTATCCTGCTTTTAAAACTCAATTGTTAGAAACTAGCCCTAGAAAGTATTGTGTCTGAATGCAGCCACCCCATCATACCTGAGAAGACGTGGAATACTAAAAGCTACAAAACCTGCCTGTCAACGAGAAAGAGGCCATGTAACCAAGCCCACAGCTTTCAGTGACCCTCTACACATTTGATCTCTGGGTGGCTCCTGAGAACAGGCCACATTCAGACCTCAGTTCAGGACTGTAAACCCAGAACAGAATCCTCTTCTCCAGCTTTGTCTCAGTAGCAGAATCTCGAGCTCCATGTAAGAGAGAAATACTAAGGAGCCACTATATATTATTTATGTTATGATATTCTGATTTTTCATGCTCTTTGCTTCCTCACCTACCTTCCATATTAAATAAATGTGCTTTCTTATCTGAGATGGTGCTTGATTTTTTTTTAGAGGCTTGGGAATGAGTCTATCTCTCTGGATTCTCCTGGTCCATCCCTGAGCAACATGGAACGGTTGGATGGAAGTGGAGCAGGTAAGTCCCTTACCATGCCCACACTTAGGGGAAAAAAACAAAGCAAAACATTTCCTTTCTGGTTCTAGGGATTGCTCATGATTCAAAGATGAAGAGGCAAAACTGGACCTCTATGCTGGTGTTCCTCCTTTTTTACTGAAAAGACTACACCCCTGCACTTTGCCCCTCCTGGGAACAGATCTCCCACTGCTGTTACCTTTGCCTGGACAGGGTACCTTTTCCAATTTCCCACACAGAGGAAATTCTGATGATTTGGTTCAATGAGAAGAATTCCCATGTTATGGAGATTTTAAAGGAAAGAGAAATCTATGTGGATATGGCTGATGTTTTTAAAAGTATACTATGCATGGTATATGGTATGCTGTGGTCATTGTTATATACCACAAGTTGGAATTGGTTCATAGCTGAAATGTCCAGTGGATTTTCAGAGGGATTAAGTCTCACAGAAAGGAAATGCCCATCTTTCCCTGTGGAGCAGCTGGTGGATTTGAACTGTGAACTTTGCATTGGCAGCACAACTCCTAGGCCCCCAGAGCTAACTGGTATACTAAGAATTGAAATGTAGATCATCTTTAGCCTGCTTCCTTTTGTCAGTAGTCTGATTAACTTAAGGGAGCTGTAAGTATGGAGACAAGAGCATGGGACAGTATTTCCAAAACTGGAAGATGGCCATCCACACAGCCTTCCAAATGCATTCTAGGTCAACAGAGTTGAGCGCCAAAGGATTATTAACTATAACTGAGGCACCTAACAGTTGGTTGTACTTGGCATCTTAGGCCAGAAATGAGCAAGATCAAAAAGCTTCAAGTGCATTAAGAAATACTGTTTTCTTTTTGCATTATTATGGAACAGATAATAAAATGAGTCTTGTTATTTGTACAGTGGTCAGTGGAGATCAGAATTACACCATTAAATACATTGCTTTTCAATAAATTTAGTCTTATGTACATATAATTGATGAGCAGTTTGTTCCAGACTTCCTCAAGCTACAAATTATTGTTTTCATTGACTTTTTAATTTTAAAGTGTTCTTCTTTGGTACCTGTTTTCATTATAGTATTGAAACTGCACTCAGTTGTCACAGAAAATCGCTTCAGTCTGGGGACACCAGAAAAGAATGCCAAAGCAGAACCCAAAGTGGATGTGGGCTCCAGGTCTCGAAGCTCTTCCAGCACAGCTAACAGCCCAAAGCCCCTCCTCCAGTCTCCCAAGCCCAGCCTAGCAGCCCGGCCGAGCATCCCGCAGAAGCCAAGGACTGCCTCACGGCCAGGTAAATGTACTACAAGCTCACTTCATCTCTTCATTTGCTCTGCGATCTTCAAGTCCATTCTGCTTCTAAAGACAAATGATTCCAAGTCATTCTTTGTAATTTTGGAGTTTACTTGTGTGTCCATAAACTTGCATGCTCATGTGCACATATTTTAACCACGTCACTAGATTTGACAGAAAATAAATATTTCTTGGTAATAAATATTGTGTATTTTGAATAAACTAAACTGCATTTATGAAGGGTAGAGGCAGAAAGAACATTTGATTCATTTGCAGATCTAATTTTCAAATATCAGTTCATTGAAATTCTTTGTCTGAAGGATGCCCTCACCTGTGTAGACTAACTTTTTCATGTATATTAGATATTTCTTTGCTTCTATGGTTTGTGGGTGTTATTCAGATAAACAGATAGAAAACTCATTTTTAGCCAGATTCCATAATACACCTCTACTCCTTTTTAGCTATTGCATTTAATGATCTTAGAATCCAGTTAGTAGAATTGCTTGATTTGTGTGTGTGTGTGTGTGTGTATCTCCACAGAAGACATCCCAGACTCTCCATCTGGTCCTAGTTCCCCTAAAGTGGCTCTTCTTCCACCCATCCTGAAAAAAGTTCCCTCAGAAAAGGAGCGAGACAGCCAGGGCAGCCCTCAGCCTAGTCCTCGGACATTTTCCCAAGAAGGTAAGAAATTTCTTTTCTGGTCTGGTTCTCCCATCAAGCAGGCTCATTCCAAGAGAGAGACTTTAATCCTGGACTGAATGACTATCTCAGTTTGGTTAAGGCAGCATTCTTCAGATTAAATTTGTGAAACCAGAATTGTTTCTTAGCTGGGAGACTCAATTAAAGACTCGGTGAAGGACTGTATACAGAGATCTAGCACAAAGGCATATCTTTTCTGTAAGAGTGATTACTAGTTGCTCTGGAGCTGGCTTCCAACATAGTAGGAGATCCTTGAGAATTATTTTGTGACCTGTTTGGTGTGGCCTTTGTGTTTCCTAGGTTCCAATATTTCCAGGAACATTTTTCCTCATATGGTAAAAGACCCCTCAAGGTCTGAGAGAATGTATTTCTTATTCTTAGAATGTGGTTAACAGCATAAACACTCTTAGGGTCACACTTGTTTGTTCCTTCCAGTTTGCTGGATTAAGAGTGGGGCATGAGTATTCTGTGACTTGATGACTGTTTCCTAAAATCAGATCAAGGGTGGGCATCAATGGAGGTGAGAAGTAGTTGAAGTAACCTTAATACTTTGGTCATTTTTTTCCTTCCACCTCACTAGTTCTTTTAATTCCCAACTAAATTTAGGATTCTGTTCTTGTACAGTGTTATATAAACACTGCCCCTAAGTTACTTCTGTAAAGACATTTTGGAGTAATGCAAGCCCTCCCCATTTCCAGATTGTTCTTATTATGGTTTGGGGTTGCCTGGTTTATTTTAAATTTGATTCATTCTAATTCTTTGATCTTGCTGGCTCTAACATTGTTTTACATTGTCCTTATTTTTCCTCCCAATTAATAATATTCTTGGGTTAAAGTTCATAAGGAGAATGTTTCTAAGTAGTATTTCTATACTGTGGAAGTCTAATTTGAAAGATAATAAAAATACCGCCTAATTTCTTCTATCCATTCAGCAGATTTATTTGATGGGTACAAGCTTCCCTATTCAGACTCATCTAGTAACTGAATAAAAGAAGCTAGTGAATCACTTTTGTCAAACAGAGAAACTAAAGTCATTAGTGGTGGCTGGCAGTTGTAGTAATTTCACAGGCTCAGCATCACAGTCACAGCTTTCAGAAGTCCTAATGTAAGAAGAAGAGCCTCCAGTGATTCCTGACTTGACCCTGGAAGTGCCCTGTCCACCTTGATCTCGCCACACATCCCCTCCGCCATTTATACCCTCCATAGATCTCCTTTATATCTTTACTTACTAAAAAGAAGCTTTAAAAAAACATTTTAAAGAATCCAAAGGAGCGAGGTAGGGAAATGAGAAAAGGGTAGAAGTAAGAAGGTTAAGTAAAAATATAATTGCCTAACAATTTTAGAAAGTTATGTTCCAGTGTCATTCTGGTTAAAGCACTCAGCTGCTGCCTGAAAGTACAGTGGTGAACCCACCAGGTGTTCCACAGGAGAAAAATGTGGCAGTTTACTTCTATGAAGTCTTATAGACCTGGAAACCCTCTGGGACACTTCTCCCCTATACTACAGTGTTGCTATGAATTGTCAGTTGTTTGATTTTTGTTACGCAGATAATCAGAACAAGGCCTCAAGTAACCCATAAGCCTCAAGAGTTAAGCCTATGTATCAGGGACATTTTAAGAGGCAACAAAGTGGGAAAGGTAGAGAATGCTTCTGAAGTGCCTTAAACTGTTGGGTGGGGGAAAAAAAAGTTGTGGTTTCTTTCCTGGGGAAGATAAGGTATAAAATAGAATAAGGTGCTTCAGTGATAGGCTTTTAATGACTCTTTACCCTCCCTGAAACAGCAAATATTAAGATGAGTGCATGCCCCATCTTTCCAGTTGGATGGTAGGGACTGTGGACCTGTGAAGAATATTCACTCCCTCTGGGTTCCAAAACAAGTTAATCATAGAGTTCATTCTGATGGTATTACTTTGCATTGAAATATAACAGAAAATGTCCTCCAGGTCTGAGAACAGGTTATAAATGTCTAATGTGGTAAGATTTTTACTTCAGTTTATTTATCAGGTTGTCCACTAAGATGACGCTGGAGTGACAGCCACCTGTGAGCCGTTTCTTTTCCTTTATAAAGTGTGTCTCATGTGCTCTTTCCTATTTCCTTGTACATTATTCATGCTGGTTACTCCATTTCCTTGTTCTGTGCCTCCCGCCGGACTAGCGTGCCCAACTAATTTCTGAAACAGGTAAATCACTGTGATTCTTCTGGACCATTCCATCGTGAATGTGATTTCCATTAATCCATCGTGGAATCAAAATGGTAACACTTGGGGCTGTTTTGTTAGAACCTTTTTGGGGGCAGACTCAAAGAGCTCACCTCATATCGCACGACATTTCCATAATGTTGGCTGTTGAATTCTGTAGAGAATGGCACATCTGCCCAGGACCAATAACATAGGTCCCTTAAATCCTAAATGGGGTGGGTAAGATGTTATTTAACTTGTAGTATTTTCTTAATGTTGACACATTTATGTCTTTGCTAATAGAAAGGGTAAATTGAATCCCTTTTCCTCAGTACTGCAAAGAGGAGATTATTACAAAAGAGATTCAGATCATGGCAGTGTCAAGCCTTCCAATAGAGGGAAAAGACCTTCAAAACTGTACGCCACCATTGCGGAAGAGGAAGTGAATGCAATTTGGCACAGGAAGTCACAGCCAACAAATGGTTAGAGCCTTCGATTGTCATCCTTCACTGATCCAAAGCTTATGAACTGGCACTAACAAAATTGAACTTATTGACAAAATTAAACCTAGAACTGGCCTAGAGGCTATTCATAGATCAGATTTCCCCTCCCCCCCGTATGGCAACAGGATGGTCCTTTCATTTGAGGCAAAGAATATTGATTTGAAAACTCAAAAATATAAATGTAGAAATTCTTTTGCGATGGATCAAGTTACTTTGGAATAGAGTGACTTGACCTTTCAAATTTCTGTGGTTGTCTTTCATATTTGGGGTCATAGTCTCTCCTTTTACATCTGTACATAAATTCTTCTGCTTAATTTCAACTATAATTAAAGCAGAAATCCTTAGAGCAATATAGATTATATACCCTTAAATAATGTCCTAACATCTTTCAAAGTCTTTTAAAAGAATCTAGGAAAAGCTAGTAACTAGATATGACATGCTTCTCTTTCAGATGATACTTTATGACCCTTGGTGGCATAATGGTTAGAATGCTTGACCACTAACATCAAAAAGAGGCAGGTCAAAGCCACCAGCCACTTTGCAGTTGAAAGAGGTAGTGAACTGCTCCTATAAAGATTTATAGCAATGGAAATCCTTTGAGTACTCTACCTTAAGAGGTCCCTGTGAGTTGTAATCCACTTAGCAGCAGGGGAGAGTTTTAGTTAAAAAAAAAAAAAAGAAGAAGAAGAAGAAGAAAAATTTTTTTTAAAAAAACAACCCAATTAACTTTTTAATCTTTAGGAATAATTCCTTCTGACTTACAGTAGTTATTTATGCCTCTACCTTCTATTTGTCTTACCATTTACTGTTTAATGATCTGTACAGTTGAGAGTAGTCTCATGTGACAAGATTTCAAATCAGCATAAACCTTCAATGGAAGTTTTTTAGAAGTGTTCTGACTATTCTATGGCTAAGATTATACATATTTTATATGTAAGATTTTGTTAGAGGACTTCTGTCCTTGGAATGAGATTGTTTTCTTGCCTGTAAAAGTTTAATTTCTCAAGGGTTAATATAAGTGTTGGTGACTTAATTGTGCTGCCAACACAAAGGTATATGGTTCAGATACACCATTGCTTCACAAGAGAAAGATGAGCAATCTCCTCCTGTGCAATTTACTGCCTCTGAAAACCCACTGGAGGGTCAGCTATGATTCAGTTCCAACTCAATGGTATACAACAACAATGTGTGTGTTAGGGAGCTCTAGTGGCCCAGTCCATAGGGAGGTGCACTGCTAACCTGAAAGTGGTACGTCTCTGTTCAAATCCACAAACAGTTTCAAGGGAGAATTTTGTGCAGTGTCTGTCCATATAGCCTCAGAAAGTTAATGGATGGTCAACTATGAGTCAGTTCTGATTCATAGACAGCAATGAGTTTAAGTTTTTGAGTTTGAGCATGAGAGTCCTTAATGGTTAAGCATTCAACTACTAGCCAGAAGGTAGATAGTTCAAAACATCCCAGAGGTGCCTCAAGACAGGCCTGACAGTCTTCTGAGGCACCTGTAAGGACATAACCATTAAAACCGTATGAAGCACAGTTTTATTCTGACACAGATAGAGTTACTATGAGTCATAATCCACTTTTCTGGCAAGTTATATCAACAATGAGTGTACTTACATTCCTAAGGATTATGTACATGGCCCAGCATTCTAGCTATAACTATATTCCTTTTATGACCTTTTAAGACAATTCCTCAGAATTTAAGTAAATGGGAAAGACCTTATTATAGGAATGTTTTTGCCTCTGACTACTGGCTGCCCCATGCACAATAAAACAAATGATTGCCTGGCCTTGTACCATTGTCTTGATTGGTTGCAGATTGGACCATTGTGGTCCGTAAGCTTTTCTCCAGCTGTTTTTCAGAGGAAGATTGCCAGACTTTTCTTCCTAGTCCATTTTGATCCAAAAAGTCTGCTAAAAAGTGTTTCACATCATAGCAACACAATGCCTCCAGATAATGGGGGCTGTTCATATGGTACACTTGTATACTCATGCAGTCACTTGCCAAAAGTTAAGCCATTTTCAGATTTGTTCCATTATTAAGAAAGTTCTGTGATCCACTGTATGCTTAACATCCCAGTGAATTATGATCATTCAAGTAAAAACTACTGTTTTAAAGAAATTTCCTTGACACAGATTTAAAAACAAAATCAACAACGACCATAAAATGCACCTACACTCCCAGCTTCCCACTGGCAGCAGAGTTTAGAGCTAGCTTTCTAAGCGGGTAGGTGGAGTTGGAACATGATCTGCAGCATAAAGCGAAGTCTGTGTAGGACAGGTGGAGAGAAAATATTGTTTGGTTCAATAGCACTTGTTCTACCCTAGAAAACACAAACTAATATGATCCTTAACTTTTAGAGGATTTTCTTTGTGGTAGCTTTATAGAACAGTCACAAGAACAATTTTCTCTCTAAAAATGTTTCTCTGGTATTTCCAAGAAAATCTGTTATCTTCAAATCATAGACAACTTACATAAGTAGGAACCTAAGGCATGTGTTTTCTGAAGAGACAGTATTATTTTTGAGAAAATGTTAAATTAGAAAGTATATTATTCCTACTGCTGCAATGGGCTCTACTGTGTCAGCAAGTGTGAGGATGGCACAGGTTAGGATGGGATTCCGGTCTGCTGTTCATAGGGTCGCTAGGAGTCGTATTCGATTCAACGTCACCTAGCAACAACAATATTGATTAATATTACACTCCCTACCCCCAGTTATATGGATGCCTATAAATTCTGGAAATTTACATTTTAAATCAGTTGACTTATGTAGTTAATGATTAATCAAGGCATGCTTGATATGCTATTTCTTCTTTAAGAAGCTGCCACAGAGTAAAGTGCTCAGATCCACCGCCCAGAACTGCAGAGATCATTCATAACATGAGGTAGGATAGAAGGAGGATGAGCAAGCAGAGAGATGAGCCAGGTTATACAGAAAGGAAAAGAGAATAAATCTGTGTCTCATGTTTTTCCACGATGTTATGACCTCTTAGACTTAAAATCTTCATTATAATGGGTTATGTCAAATTTTGATGGCATTAAATAGGACCATCTTGTATTTGCTATCCCACTTTGATTCCTTGAAATCTCAACAGGCACAAAAAGTAATTTTTTGTAGGAGCTTCAATTAAATTGCTTTTCTATATCATTTCATTTTCTTTTGTTAGTGCCGATTCCTGCCACTTAAACCGTGTTCACCTTTGAAAGCTGCATAGCAATCTGCTTTCTAAATAGTTCTGGCTAACAAGTAGAAATAGCATTTAAGTAGAACAATTCTATTAAGCCATGTGTGTATTTTCCTGTAAGCCTCTTAAGAACAGCTTTGTTTACCCTAAAACAATTTTCTTGTTTTCCTAAATCATGTATCAGTGAAACAGAGGCTATTGTTCTCAAATCATGCTGCATATTTTTTACCAAGATTATTCTGTTTTAATTGTGTGGCTATTTTAATGTTGTTTTGACAGCTAAATGCTTACCACTTTCTTTTTCTAGAAATATTTGTCCCTGCATCTTTGGAATTCCATGTTATTGTCTCTATTGTAAGCTGTGGTGTTTTTACTAGCGTGTAACTGATTTTCTTGAAGAGACTTTGTATGCACTGTACAAGATCTTATTTACACATGCCTGATTCTTAGATTCCTTTTATTTATATATCATTTACCTTTTACATAATCTAACCTGTAGCCAACAAGTATTGGCTGTGGCTTACAGCCAAAGCCAATGAATGATCTTTCTTTTTCCACCAGATCATGATTCCACTCCCATCATGAGTTTTTCAAAAGATGTTAAACAACTGGTTGGTATTTCCAGCTCTTACCAGAAAACTATGAAAATTAGGGCCAACTAACTGAATATTTTAAGGTCATCATAATATTTTCCTCCTAGAAAATATGAATGTCAGTGGAATTTAAAATAGAAATGAGCTCAAATTTTCCTATGAATCTCTAATTTGATGTTTATATGTACTTTTCAGAAATATTAAGATTAGCATCCATATGTACATATGCAAAGTCAAATCATCTTCAAGAACGGCAGATTTCATGTTTGAGCCTCTCTGCACCAATTATTGCCACTGTAGATGGAATGTGAATATTTATTGGGGATATGTGTTGCAGATGCAACCTACTCACTTACCTTTTATAAATTAATCTCAGTAGTTCATGGAGTAGTTAATAAATGCTTGTATAGGGACATATATATATATAGATGCTCTTGCACTTGAACTGTGCATAGGAGATTTGAAGAATTGTAATAAAACAATCAGATCTCTCTTCTCCACCCTCCCTGTATAAGTCAAGCATTAAGTCAGACTGCCTGAGGAGGAAATCCATGTGAATTAGCAGGAAATCTGAATTTTATAAATATTTAAAAAGAAATTCTGGAGCTTTCATTTCAAACAGACATAATCTTTTTGTACTATTCCTTAATGAAAGCCCGACCAAGCCAACTTCAATATAACTAATTAGCATCTTGATTAGCCTCTTGAGTACAATCAAATTACACTCCATGAGGACAAGGAAAGAAACTTAACAAGAACATCCTCCCCGCAAATTTGTTTATGCTGGTTATCTGAAATAATTAGACAAGAGACTGGAAGAACTAGCTATTTGAGCTTTCAAACTCAACTGCATTAGTTGTGACTTCAGTTCCTTGATCCCACTATGCCCCATTTTCCTATCTAGAAAGATGCTTTCTCACAATACCAAAGTGTTAGCATAATCATATTCACATTTAATGTAGCGTAAATTTTGAAATAATGCCACCAGCCAATGAAATGTTTTATGACAGCATAGAAGGAACAGGTCATGATTCTTCTTACATATTTTGATTTCATGAGTGGTACTAGGTCTGTGTTAGCAACTCAGAAACCAGCTTGTTAACATGATGACATTTGCATTATCCTCCCTTTCCCTTGTCCAGCCCTGGAGGAACCAGGAGTTCAGTGTCTGTGACTCTAGAGAACACACTATTGAATGGAGATTGAAGGGTAATCAGATTTATGCAGAAAAACTCCAATGCTGAGTTTCCCTGAGGTTTTAATGAGACCTGCTAGAAACTCTAACCTTTAGGGTAATCTCAATTTTTATTGGTTCTGATTTTACCACACTTAATATGAATTAGTCCTGGAGTTTCTAGGTATTTAAAATATTGTCAGGAGCCTTACTGGTATAGTCCCCAGGTAATTGTACTACTAATTCAAAGGAAGGGCCCCCTTTGGCAGTAGAATCCACCAGCTCTTCCAAGAGAAAAAGACAGGAAGTTTCTTCCTGTAAGATTTATATACTCTCCAGAATCCCACTGGATGGTCTACCATGAGTCCATTTCAACTCAACAGCAATGAATTTGAGTTTAAAATATTGACAGGTATGATAAGTTTACTTTTTCATACTTAAGAATCAAAGGAAATATCTTTTGCTCTGAGAGACAAACAAACGATTTCTTCCTTTAGCCTGTAGTATTGGAAGTTTATATTTTAGTATTTGGTAAGGAAAAAGAACTTCTTTTGATTTAAAATGGAAATAAATTTCTAGCAGATACCACAAGTAATATTATAAGATTAGATTTATTGTAAAATATCTTTAAAATGAATATAACTATCATTTTTCTCTACTTCATCCTGATCTTAGAATATATAGAATTAAGAACTTAAAGGAGTCTTTGTATGTTACTATCAAATTGATGTTATGATAAAGAATAAGTATTTTTAAATATTTATAAAAACTTTTTTGCCTTTTCCTCCAATGTTTAGGTTATTAATAATTGTCAAAGGACTCATCAAACAAATGTATATCATTTTTAAATGTGAGTACTATGTAAAAGCAAGCTTAGCAAATAAAAATCAAATATAGTATTCATTTGTTACATCACCCCAAGAATTTGTTTAAAGCTGTTCACTAAAAAATAAGAAGCCAACATCTTGAAAAGCTGCTTTTAAAATGATATTATAAAGATTTCTTTTTCCAGAATTTGAGGTAATTTTAACTTAACATTATTACCTGAAAATTTAAATTTTTATTGTCTAGATGTCAGAATCTAGTCCTGAATATCAAATTATCAAAGGAAGTACTTTATTATGTTTGCATGTTGACTAGGGGTTTAATGACCTTTCACTTCCTGAACCATTAGTGGATTAAACATTTAAGTAGCCAGCTCCTTTAAGATGAACTTTTTTATTTTTTAAAAAGCAAAATCCTAAAATAAAAATTATTAGAAGCATCACATGGATTCCATAGGTCTTCCAAGATTTCAGTACCATGTTCCTGGTTGGAATATTTGAACTTCTGAGTGAAAAGAATACTCCATTCCTATTTCAAGTCACATAAATACATGAGTTTGATATTTTCCACTTAAATAGTACCTATACAATTTTAATTTTAATGTTGTGTGCTGTCAAATGGGAACTGACTTACAGATGCCTCCCACCCCAGTAGGTTTTGAGAAGCAGTAAATCACATAAGAGGAAATCACCCATCTTTCTCCCATTAAGCAGCTGGTGGATTTGAACTGTGTGCCTTTCGGTTAGCAGCACAGTTCCTTACCACTAGACCACCAGAGCTCCTTACCCATACAGTAATTTTTAATAGTCTTTAATAACTGTGCCCTAGAATATGATATTTTATAATTTCCCATAGTACAGTAGTAGAAAAACTATGCTCTACTTGCCAAGCATACAGACTTTGAAAAACACACCTAGTTTTAAATCCTGGTTCTAAATTTTCTAAAACCTAACTCATGGGGTAGTGTGAGGAGTAGCAATAATAATACAGAGGACCTGATACATAATAAAGGCTCATATGTAGTCATTATTTCTTACCATTGTAAAGTCTCAGTGAAGTCTTCATATTTATATGTAGTCAGGACAGGTAAATGAAAGTATTGTTTTATTTGGAGATTGACTCCAAAAGGACATGATATACCAAAGACAGTATTGAACTCATTTCCACAAGAGTCTGAAATAGCATAAAAAGGGGACCTGTGGTTTTATAAGACAGACTAGATAGTCAAAAGATTTCTAGGGTCATTTTTTTGGTATCCTGTCCCAAAATGGGGGATAACCAACAGTAATTCTGCTGCAGAAGGCATCAAACAGAATGTCTATCCAGTGCTGTCTCAGAGCCATGTTTGTCCTGTCCTCTCTGGTGAGCAGGGAGCCGGCTGTGGTTGAGGTCACCTGATGCAGAACAGCTTTGGGGTGCTCCTTCCTGGCCAGCTCCTCTGCTCCCCTGGTGTGCCCACACCCTCTGGGGTTTGCCCCTCTCAGGGTCTTGACCACATCTATGAGAGGTTCGCCTTTCATAGGCTGTGGGTCTTTGTTGTTTTTGTCTTTCATCAAATGTGCTTCTGGTTTTGTTGTTGTTTCTAACTCTTGTCCTGAGTCTCTAAACTTCATTGGTAAGTTGTTTCTGAGCAATCCCACCACCACCACTCTACCACCTACTTTTCAAGAACCCCTTGCATCTTGTCAGGTCACTGGTTTAGCTTCTTAATAAATTCTGTGACTGACTTCCCTTTTGATTTCAGTTCCAAGGAGGAGCTGGGGCCAGCAGACCTATGAGTATCAGGAACATAAGCAACAGTTCTCCAGCAAAGATGGGCGTCAAGGCAGCAAGTCCAGTGACTCTGGAGAAGAAGCTGAAAAAGAATTTATTTTTGTGTAAAAGGCACCTGTGCTGAAGTCTTATCTGTGGGGTGCTTTTTGTTAGCCATCAGAGAGGCATGGGGCAGTGCCTCTGCTAGGCACTCTTCTCTTGGTGCTTTGTTTTCTTTTTTATTTCTGTCTCCCCTTTCCCTTCCCCTTTCCCCTTCCCCCTTTTTTCAAGTATAAAAGCATATCTATTTCTTTGGCATTCAAAGCACATTGTTTGGTCTTAACACCCCAAGCCTTGGAATTTGATTTCTAAACATTCCTTCATATGCCTTCAACGAAAGCCAGCAACTATCCCATGGACCCTACTTGAATTTCTCTGCGGCAGCTACAGATTGCCCTGCCGGAGGAGTTTGGGAGGTCAAAGAAGTAACTGGACATACCTTCACACACGGACAGGCCACTACCTCGCAGGCATTATAGGGCGCTGCAGAACGCCCCTTTGTCAAACCTGCACGTGGCCTGATAGAGAAATTTTACTCTTAATGTATGCAATTGCACATTGTAATTATATTAACAGAGCACACTAATAAATAACTTGTATAAATTATATATATTAGATCATGGGTATGGTTTTTGCATTCTCCCATGGGGAACCTCCTCCTTCCTGATGGTGGATTTGTACCTGGAAAGCTTGATCAGTGGCCTTGGCACAATACCAACAAGCACAGCCAAGAAGAGGGCAACGAGATCCCCAGCTGGATTCTGCCATGCACCCAGATTAATGTATATAGTTGATTGGAATGAAGTTTTATGAATATTGGTGTTTTCTGAAGGCCTCTCATGTCTGTCTGCATATTAGCTTTTAATGTGTGATTTTATGAGAGAATACTTTGACCTCTGTATAAAAAAGAAAAAAATTAGAATACTACTCTTTTTAAGACATTTCACAGATAATTCACTTAACATTACAGGCTGAAGGGATTTTATTCATATGTATATTTATACCAATAAAATGATTTTACAAATGGAATTTTTACCATCTCTAGTTACTTTTTTCCCTCACTCTGCTAAAATGGACTCGTGGTGTAAACTTTGTCTTTTGTTTCCAAAATCCAAAATAATTAGGTTACAGATTATCAGTCTAGGAGCGTTCAAGATAAAGTTCATTTGACACTTCCATTGCTTACTCTTGCCTTCAGCGAAAAGGTAAAATGAATCAAAAGAGTATCTCTGCCCCCATCTCTCACTGTCATTGAGTGGGAACTGACTCAGCTGACCTGCCAATGAGTTTCTGAGACAGTGAGTTGAACAGGAGGATATTGTCTATCTTTCTCTGGCAGAGCCCTAGTGGATCTGAACCACCAGAGGCACGACTGTCTGTGGACTATGCCACCAGAGTTCCCTCAAAAGGAGCTCTGGTCTAGAGCTTTTGTTTAGAGCTCCTTTTCTATGCAAAGAGTGTGTGATTTGAAGTGTTGCAGGCAGTGTAGTCTTCTTGGTGGGAAAAGGAATCATAGAAGGTGGAACCTGTGTGATATAACTATATCCCTCATCATAAATCCTCAAGTCCAGGCTTCTGCCAGTGTGTAGTAAGAGTACCCAAGAAGGTAGGTTCAGTAGATCGCAGCTGCTGCTGAATGATTTTATGAGGCTGGGCAGATGCATGATCATTTTCCCTAAATGTAGCCTTTGTTGTCATGAATGTTGATAAGAGCTAACATCTCTTTTCACCTTTCAAATGGGAGATGCACAAAAGGACAAAGATATGAGCTTAGGCCCTAGATACTAGAACTAAATATATCTGTGGTCAAGCCTGGACTCAAAATGAAAATGCTAATGAGAAGGTATTTTGTTTTGCCTGTCATATTTAGGAAACTTTAGACCAGGTGACCAGCACTGGGCCTTGAAATATTACTTTCACAGTTATAAGGATTCTCTCTTATTTATGACTATATCCCCAGAAATGTTTGATATGACTCATATTAGACCATAGGAAGATCAGAAAGTGAATGCTTAGTCTAAGAGTTGTCAAGCTCATGTCCATTTAGATATTGTTGTTGTTATGTACTGTCAATTTGCCTATGACTCATAACAACCCTGTGTACAACAGCTCTGAAGCCTGCCCTATTTTGAGCCAGTCTCACTGACTCCAACACGCATACACCCATTACCCCAGTTACTGTATCAATCCATTTCATGCAGGGTCTTCCCTGTTCTGTCCATCCTTCCAAGCATGACTTCCTATCCCAAGGACTGGTCCCTCCTGACCACATGCCCGAAGTATGTGAGACAGAACTTCAAAATCCTAGCCTCCAAGGAGAAACTTGGTTTCACCCTCCCCAAGACAGACTTATTTCAAGATTCTTCTCCAGCACCACAACTCAAAAGGCATCATTCTTCTTCTGTCATCCATAGTCATTGCCCAGCTTTCTGATGCATAGCAAGTGCTTGCAAAGATGATGGCCTGGGTCAGGCACACCTTAGTCTGTAGGCTAACATTGTTGCTCCTCAGTACTCTGTAGAGGTCTCTGACAGAAGATTCCCCTGTGCAATGTGTCTTTTGATTTCCTGAATGCTGGTGCCAAAGTTATTGATTGTGGAGCTGAGCAAGCTGTAATTGTTAACAACCTCAGTCTCTTCTCCATCTATCATAGTACTGCCAAATGGCCCAGTGGTGAGAATCTTTTTTTTCTTGATGTTGAGGTTTAATCTGTATTGAAGACTACAGTCCTTTAGCTTCTGCAACAAGTGCTTCATGTCCTCCTCAGTTTCAGTAAGCAAAGTTATGTCTGCATAACATAGATTATTGTGATGAGTTTTTCTTCAATCCTGATGCTGTATTCCTCCTCAAAAAGCCCAGCCTCTTGAATGATCTGCTCTGTATATAGATTGAAAAGGTATGGAGACAAGATGCATCCCTGACACACATCTTTCCTAATTTTGAACCATGCAGTGTTTCCTTGCTCTGTTCTGAGGACTACTTCCTGGTCTAAGTTTCACATGAGCACAATCAAATGTCTGGGATTCCTACTCTTCTCTAGGTTAGCCACAATTCGTTGTGATCCACACAGTCAAAAGTCTTTGCATTGTTAATGAAACACAGAGACATTCTTCTGGTACTCTCTGCTTTCTGCCAAGATCCATCTGACATTGGCAATAGTGTCTCTAGTGCCATGACCTCTACTGTCCCTGTCATTTACTATGCGGTAAAACCACATCTGCTTCCTCTATAACTCAGAGAGGGTTATAGCGTCTGTTTGGAACTGTAATTGGAGAAAGTGTAAGGAGAAGACCAAGATCTTTATGGAAGACTGAACAACAGGTAGGTGATTCTTTTTTCTGCCAGGTGCAAATTCTAACCTTACAGTGGAGAAGGAGATCATTCATATCCAATCTTTGGCATATCAACTAATCAAAAATCAAACCTACAACCACTGAATCAATGTTGACTGATGGCAGCTCCTGAGCACCATAAGGTTTTCACAGGGAGCTCTGTTGGCTTAATGGTAGGAAGTTGCACTGCAACCCCAAAAGTACATGATTCAAAGTCTCCAACTACTCTGGGAAAGAAAGAAGGCCAGTGTCGTCCTGTGTGACACAGCTATGAATAATTGAATAACTTGAAGGTACCTGTTGTTGTTATGTGGTGCCAAGTCGCCTGCAACTCGTATTGACCCTATGTACAAGAGTACTAACCCCTTCTCTATCCTGTGCCAACCTCACTGTCTCCGACACATTCCCACCACCCCAATCGTTGAATCGATCCATCTCATTGACGGTCTTCTGCACTGTCCCTCCACTCTCCCAAACATGATGTCCCTCTCCAAGGACTGGTCCCTCCCTGCAACATGCCCAAAGTATGTCAGACGAAGCTTCAGAATCCTTGACTCCAAGGAGCAGCCCGGCTTCACCCTCTCCAGGACAAAATTGTTTGTTCTTCTAGCAGTCCATGGTATATTCAACACTCTTCTCCAGCACCACAGCTCAAAGGCATCAATTTGCAAAGACTATAGCCCACATCAGGTGCACCTTTGTCTCCAGCCTGATGTCGTTGCTCTTCAGTACTCTGGAGAGGTCCCTGACAGCTGACTTTCCAAATGCAATTTGTCTCTTGATTTCCTGGCTGCTGGTACCAAGAGTGTTGACTGTGGAGCCAAGCAAACAAACTGTTAACTATCTCAGTCTCTTCACCATCCATACAATTGGCCCAGTGGTGAGAATCTTTGTTTTTAGTTTCTAGTTTTGGGTGTTTTTTGTTTTGTTTTGTTTTAGTTTTCTTTTTGTTGTTGTTGTTTTTATATTGGACTTCAATCTGTATTGAAGGCTGCAGTCCTTGACTTTCTGCAGCAAATGCTTCAGATACTCTTCAGTTTCAGCAAGCAGGGTTGTGTCGTGTTGTTGTGCCCCAAATCCTGTTTCCCCCCAAGTCACCAAGGAGCCGACACCGATGCAAGGGCAAGAGGGAATTTATTTCAGATTCGAATCTGGGCCTCGCTCAAACTGTGCTGATACAGCAGGGAAAATGGTGCGGCCCCGATTCTGGGCTGTTCTGCCTATTTAAAGGGGAAAGCCCGCGAAAACAGGGCGATACAGGATTGGCTGGTTCAAAGGAAGGGCGCGAAAACAGGGTGATACAGGATTGGCTGATGTTTGGGTGGGGGCTCTTTTC
>NW_006399820.1:1400508-1406939 GCF_000299155.1 Elephantulus edwardii | reverse complement strand
AGTCTCTCCTTACCTTCTGCTGTGTTGTAGTCCCACTCGGGTCGGCTGAGGGGGAAGGCAAGGTCAATAGCTGTTTGAATTGTAGTCGGGACGCCTGTGGGGCCCGGAATCAATTTCTGAGCCTCCAGAATGATTCTTTCTCTATCTTCAGTTGTAAATAGTACTTGTAGCAGCTGCTGGCAATCGTCCCAGGTGGGCTGATGGGTAAAAAGAACAGTCTCAAGAAGGTTAGTCAGCTTTTTAGGATTGTGGGAGAAAGGAGCATTTTGAGATTTCCAGTTGTAGAGTGGCAAAAGGCCAATAATGATACAGCTGGTCTCCATTTGCCTCTACAGGCCTTGCAGTCCGTAAAGGAAGGACTGTAGAGTCTGCTTCGGGTGGGGGGCTTTTTTGAAGGGCTCCTCCAGTATTTTGTGCGGGGCCAGTAGCCGATACCGATGGAGCTGGGGTCCTGGATGACGGCTTGGGTGCCGTTGATCCAGGCTCTGGCTGAGGCCCCAGAAGCCTAAGCCCCAGCTCAGGCCCCAGCAGCTGGGGTGGTGGTGGGTAAGGAGGAGGGAAGATAACGTTTTCCTCAGCCTCTCCCTGTAGGATAGGGTAAAGAGGCGCAGAGGGCTTCAGATTCTTTTTCGACCGGAGTTTTTCTGTTGTAGTCGCCATGAGGGTCACCTTCTGTGGAGGAAGAAAAGATTTAAGCCAAGAAGGCAGGTTAGTAACTAAATCCTTCCAGACAGTGATGTTAAGGGACCTGGTGAGGGTGTCCACCCTGTGGCTGGAAGACAACTTTCTCCACGGAGGTGATGGTTGGAAGGTCGAAAGTCCCTTCCGGCGGCCATCCTACATCAAAGGCCGGCTATTTCGTGCTGCAGAAAGTGGCTAGTTTCTCTTTGCAAACCTCTACTGACAGATTATGGGCTCGCTCTTTAGCATCCTTAAAATGTCCAAGTACTGGGTCTAGGGGGGGTGGAAGTAGTCTGTCCCATTACATCTGTCAACAGTAAGTAAAGACAAAGACACAGACAGACAAATAACAAGCAAAACAGACAAGTCTTTCAGCCTTCCTCTATAAGCAAGGCTCGAAAGCTGAAACTGGTGAAGAGTGGTGTCTCGGAAAAACCTCAACCGCCTCTTCGTACAGAAGCCTGGCGTGAGGTTCTTTACTCTCACCCAAGCACTCAGATATAGGGCTCAGAATGTCTTCCGAGCCCCCGCAGTGGTGGCCCCCCAGCGCGTCCGCCTTAGCCATGTTTCACTGCTCCGAATTCAGAAAACAACACGAACAGTTCGGTACAGAACGAAAACACAGATAGACACACTCACCTGTCTGGCCAGAAGTTCATCCCTCTGGTTAGGGGTCCTTGGGGTCGTGGGGGGATCCCGGCGAGCCCCCAGATGTTGTGCCCCAAATCCAGTTTGCCCCCAAGTCACCAAGGAGCCGACACCGATGCAAGGGCAAGAGGGAATTTATTTCAGATTCGAATCTGGGCCTCACTCAAACTGTGCTGATACAGCAGGGAAAATGGTGTGGCCCCGATTCTGGGCTGTCCTGCCTATTTAAAGGGGAAAGCCCGCGAAAACAGGGCAATACAGGATTGGCTGGTTCAAAGGAAGGGCGCGAAAACAGGGTGATACTGGATTGGCTGATATTTGGGTTGGGGCTCTTTTCCCCCTTCCCCCACCGCTTTCAGTTTACTGCTCTAGAGGCTTATACATTTTAAAATGACATATTGGTTACAAAATGGAGTCCCTGAGTGTCATCTGCATAACGCAGGTTGTTGATAACTCTTCCACCAATCTTGATGCCACATTCCTCCTTGAACAGCCCAGCATCCCTGACATCTGTTCTGCATACAGATTGAAAAGGTGTGGAGACAGAATACACCCCTGGCATACATCCTTCCCAATTATGAACCATGCAGTGTTTTCCCTGCTCTGTTCTGATGACATCCTCTTGGTCCAAGTATAGGTTTCGCATAAGAACAATCAAATGTTCTGGGATTCCCATTCTTCTCAGAGTCAGCCATAACTTGTTGTGATCCACACAGTCAAAAGCCTAGCAACAATAATCTTTACAGAAACAGGTCTTTCTTCCAACATACCACTGAATGGGTTCAAATAGTCAAACTTTAGGTCAATACTTGAGCCACCCATAAATAATACACAGGGAGGTAAATAATCTAGGGATCACTTCTGTTTGGGAGATGCATCCATTCTGTGATCTGGCTAGATTGCATAGGCTAACTTCTTAATTTTGTTCTTAATAGCAGTTAGTTTGTGTTTCTTTAGTCCATGCAAGTTGGTCAGGTAGGTATCAGGTGGGGAGAAAATTCAAAGCATAATTAAAAATTAGCCATTGAACATCTAGGAAGAGGGTAGTCAATATTAGAAAATGGGGGATGATCTCCAATAGACAAGATGATTTCATCCTGTTGATCATGTGATATGCTGGTTCAGTTTCCTACATGATCAATTCTTCTTGTTGACTATTCAGTTTCATTTTCCACTTGTAGAACACAGTGTTCCCAAGGAAAATAATTTTGCATATTTGAAGGGGAATACCTAATAATGCATACTCTCTTTGAGAAAAAATTAATTACAACAGGCAATCTCAGTAAGCAGGACAGTATTTTTTTGAGTGAGAAACTGCATCTAAAATCCCCACGTGTGACAATCCAAAATCACAATAGCTTTGAAAGGATTTTTTAGTCAATATTACCTCATTTACTAGATAAAAGACCTACTCACCCATCATCTTACAGTGAATATTAATGTGTTCATTCTCCTTCTCTGTCTCTTTTACTGTGTGGTCTTTTTCAGCAAGAATTCTGTCCAACACCATGTCCAAGACACCTCAGGCAGAATCTTCAGTTAGAAAGCTAGGGATTCTGAAGTTAAACCCTTATTTCCACTCACTCAGAACTGTAACTAAAAGCAGTATTTTGGGACACCCTGACCCTCACCTCATCCATGCTTCAGGCTTTGGCCAACTAAAAAAAAACTGTTCTTTTACTGTACAGTCTCCTGCAATACTTGACTCAGTGAACCAAGAGTAAAAAAGACACAATGACACATAAAATTTAATCTGCGGCTAAGTCAAGCTCTACATGAAGTCCCTGGGTGGCAGAGTTAATGATCTTGACTGCTAACCAAAAGGTTAAAAGATTAAGCCTACCCAGAGGGACCTTGGAAGAAAGGCCTGAAGATCTACTTCTGAAGAGTCAGTCATTGAAAATTACTGAGCTTGGTTTTCTGATGCATATAAGGCTGCATGTGTCAAAATCAACTCCAAGACCATGACAATGGTAAGCTCTACATAATTTGAAATCAGCCACACTTGTCTATGAGGAAAACAAAGGAAAGTGATGGATTTGGTATGTAGAGTAGTGGTCATCTGTCCAAAACAAGGATGATCTACCTAATTCTTAGACTATTGATTACTCTCTCCCACCATCAACAAAATTGCCAAGACACAAAATATAGGACACATTTTAAGACCCCAAAATTGTATCACTTGATTTCTTAGACTTAAGTCAGATTTTATATTGTTTCATAGTCTTGACTTGAAATTGTGGCTTCCTTCGTAACGGCAAAACACGGAACCACGTCATCAAGCCATAACTGAAGATTTATTTCATGAATGTGAAACACACCTCAGTCCGAGATCTCTCAAACTCAGTAGAGAGAACATTTGTTTTCTCTAAGGACATAACCCAAGTTCTCATTAGTGGTAAAGATGAACAGAACTAGAGTTGTCCATTCACTTTCTAATTATAGATTGTGTTAAATGTAATGCAAACTGGGCTGCCACACTGTGTGTGCAGAATTTACACAGTGAATCTATTTCAAGTGAAACACTCAAAGCAATATTGAATGATGATAGGTGTGAATAGAATTAGACTCGTCAATCTATACTTTCTAGTTCAAATTTGCAGATCTATTTCATGCAACTACACCCAACCTAGTACTTCAGGGATTCTGCACAATTCATCCTCCTTTGATGTGCTGGGATCATGAGGACTTTCCTGGTAATAAAAACACATTTAAACTAAACTCCTCAAAGTGTGATTCACTTACTGCCATCAAGTTGCTTTCAGCTCTCAGTTACTCACCACTGGATTTTCAAAGGCTATAAATCTTTATAGGAGGAGGACTGTCCATCTCCTCCTTCCAAACCAAGAGGTTGGCAGTAAATGTTTGCTGTAGTAGACTACCACATCTATCTCCTTTAGAGTAGCTCAACCTCTATACCACCGGGACTCCTTCTGAAGGTGTGAAAAGACTTATTTCAGAGACATTCAGAGGAGGCAGACACTGAGTCACTTACCACGATCAGGGGTTCCAAATACAGAAAACCCTGAGGCAGTGTGCTTAGAGCTACTAGGCATTGTCTTCCTTAAACAATTCAGAGATGACTCATGGAATTTTCCATGAAGTATGTTCTTTCCCATGGTAGCAATCATGGAGTGATGCTAGTACAATGGGAAGATCACCTGAGAGGTGTTTCTGGACCTACCCAAGGAAACAAGCCCTACTTGGACCCAAACCGTGTTCTTCCCTCAGGTTCTTAGAGGTGAAAACAGAGGCAGGCTGCTTCGACTTCCCAAGAGTCAAGAGTCCAAGTGGCCTTTTGATGAGTGGGTGGTAAAGTCCAAGTTGTCATGGGAACATTTTCTCTAGAGATCAGAGAAATCACTTTGAAGCTGATTCTTCATGCAGCCACATCCTTAATCTAGTCACTTTCCCGTGTGATCTTTTTCAAAGCCTACAATTCCCACCTTAGTGATGATGCCTTCTATATCTTTTGCTTTGCTGTGGTCTCTATTCAGCATGAACAGTACCATCTATGACCATTACTAACTCCTGTCCAAGATTCAAGTATAGAGTGGCCACATGACATTCCCATTAATGACTCAAATTCTATCCCAGGAGAGATCATTAGCATTCACAAGACTCAACTGTCAAGAGAAGATCCAGATAGGGCCCGAATCGCCATGTTTTTCCAATTCTTTCAAATAGAAACACTCATTTTTCCCAAAAGATTACTAAGTGTTAACTTATTCCACATCTATTAATGTCAAATGTATTCTCATTGTCAATCTTTATGAAAGCAGATGAACACTTAACTATTCTCACTGTCACATCTTGTTAGTAAGATCTTAAGCCACAATGATTCTTTTAATTAAGATTCATTTCATTCACCTTCCAAGGTATCACTCACTTCAGGAGAGTTTGTTAATCTGACCTTTGGCTCTCCATGTTCCCTTCTTTCTCTTAGACCAGTTTCTCCTTCCTTTCTGTAATGATCACTCCTAATTTTACCTAGTTGTCATCATAACAGAGCAAGGGAACACTACATGGTTCAAAATCAGGAAAGGTGTATACCAGGGATGTATCCTAACCCCATGGCCTTTCAATCTATATGCAGAACAGATCATTCAAGAGGCTGGGCTTTATGAAGAAGAATGTGGCATCAAGATTGGAAGAAGACTCATCAACAGCATACATTATAGAGATGACACTATTTTGCTTGCTGAAACTAAGCATTTGCTGCAGAAAGTCAAGGACTTCAGTCTGTAATATGGATTGAAGCTCAACATCAAGAAGACAAAAAGTCTCATCACTAGGCCAATTGAAAGCATTATGATAGCTAGAGAAAAGATTGAGATTTTTAACAGCTTCAGCTTGCTTGGTTCCACAATCAACACTCTTGGCATCAGCAGTTAGGAAATCAAAAGGAATTCTGCTTCAAGGACCTCTCCAAAGTGCTGGAGAGCAACAATGTCACTCTAGAAATTTAAGTGCACCTGATACAAGCCATTGTCTTTGCAATTACTTACTATGTATTAGAGAACTAGAGAATGAATAAGGATGACAGAAGTAGAAGAATCAATACCTTTGAGTTGTGTTGCTGGGGAAGAATATTGAACATACTATCATCATCCAAAAGAGGATAAAACAAAGCTGCTGTTTACAGGCAAGGATTTTGAAGCTCTCTCTCAATATATGTTGGGCATGTTGCTAGGAAGGGCCAGTCCTTAGGGGAGAACATCATGCTTGGAAGGATAGAGAGACAGAACAAGAGAGGAAGACCCTGGATGAGATGGATTGACACAGTAACTGGAATAATGGGGGTAGCTGTGTTCGAGACAATGAGATTGGCTTAAGATAGGGTAGGATTCAGAGATATTAGACAGAGGCACTATGAGTTGCAGGTAACTTGACAGCACATATACTGCACCCGCACTCTGCCTGCTAGGAATACTGTGCCTTGAAAAATCTCCTGGAGTTTACTTGAACAGGAAAGAACAGAAATGAATGAGCAGAGAAGGTGCAAACACATCTCTTCCTCAACATCGGAGCCCCAGATTGCTGTTGCAATTTATTGGGCTAGACATTATATTGTTGTTGTTATGTGCCGTCGAGTCGTTTCC